>NC_092713.1:5475380-5705380 GCF_047496885.1 Scyliorhinus torazame
CATCCTCTGAGTAATAATCCCAGACAGGTCCCTGGTTGGCCCTGGCTGAGTAATAATCCCAGGCAGGTCCTTGGTTCATCCTCTGAGTAATAATCCCAGACAGGTCCCTGGTTCACCCGCTGAGTAATAATCCCAGGCAGGTCCCTGGTTGGCCCACTGAGTAATAATCCAAGACAGGGCCCTGGTTAGCCCATTGAGTAATTATCCCAGGCAGGGCCCTGGCTGAGTAATAATCCCAGGCAGGTCCCTGGTTGGCCCACTGAGTAATAATCTGAGGCAGGGCCCTGGCTGAGTAATAATCCCAGACAGGTCCCTGGTTGGACCACTGAGCAATAATCCAAGACCAGGCCCTGGCTGAGTAATAATCCCAGGCATGTCCATGGTTGGCCCACTGAGTAATAATCGCAGGCAGGGCCCTGGCTGAGTAATAATACCAGACAGGTCCCTGGTTGGACCACTGAGCAATAATCCAAGACCAGGCCCTGGCTGAGTAATAATCCCAGGCATGTCCATGGTTGGCCCACTGAGTAATAATCGCAGGCAGGGCCCTGGCTGAGTAATAATACCAGACAGGTCCCTGGTTGGCCGCAGCTGAGGAATAATCCCAGGCAGGTCCCTGGTTAGCTGCTGAGTAAGAAACCCAGGCAGGTCCCTGGTCCATCTGTTGAGTAATAATCCCAGACAGGTCCCTGGTTCACCCACTGAGTAATAATCCCAGGCAGGTCCCTGCTTGGCCCTCTGAGTAATAATCCCAGGCAGGGCCCTGGCTGAGTAATAATCCAGACAGCTCCCTGGTTGGCCACGGCTGAGCAATATTCCCAGACAGGTCCCTGGTTGGCCCCGGCTGAGGAATAATCCCAGGCAGGTCCCTGGTTGGCCCCGGCTGAGGAATAATCCCAGACAGGTCCCTGGTTGGACAAGGCTGAGTTACATTCCCAGACAGGTCCCTGGTTGGCCCCGCCTGAGGAATAATCCCAGGCAGGTCCCTGGTTGGCCCCGTCTGAGGAATACTCCCAGACAGGTCCCTGGTTGGCCACGGCTGAGTAATATTCCCAGGCAGGTGCCTGGTTAGCCCGGCTGAGTAATAATCCCAGGCAGGTCCATGGTTGGCCCGGCTGAGTAATAATCCCAGACAGGTCCCTGGTTGGCCTCGGCTGAGGAATAATCCCAGGCAGGTCCCTGGTTGGACCCGGCTGAGGAATAATCCCAGGCAGGTCCCTGGTTGTCCCCGGCTGAGGAATAATCCCAGGCAGGTCCCTGGTTGGCCCCGGCTGAGGAATAATCCCAGACAGGTCCCTGGTTGGACAAGGCTGAGTAATATTCCCAGACAGGACCCTGGTTGGCCCCGGCTGAGGAATAATCCCAGGCAGGTCCCTGGTTGGCCCCGGCTGAGGAATACTCCCAGACAGGTCCCTGGTTGGCCACGGCTGAGTAATATTCCCAGGCAGGTGCCTGGTTAGCCCGGCTGAGTAATATTCCCAGGCAGGACCCTGGTTGGCCCCGGCTGAGGAATAATCCCAGACAGGTCCCTGATTGGCCCCGGCTGAGGAATACTCCCAGGCAGGTGCCTGGTTAGCCCGCCTGAGTAATAATCCCAGCCAGGTCCATGGTTGGCCCGGCTGAGTAATAATCCCAGGCAGGATCCTGGCTGAGTAATAATCCCAGACAGCTCCCTGGTTGGCCCTGGTTTAGTAATAATCCCAGGCAGCTCCCTGGTTGGCCCTGCCTTAGTAATAATCCCAGTCAGGTCCCTGGTTGGCCCCGGCTGAGTAATATTCCCAGACAGGTCCCTGGTTGGCCCCGTCTGAGGAATAATCCCAGGCAGGTCCCTGGTTGGCCACGGCTGAGTAATAATCCCAGGCAGGTGCCTCATTGGCCATGGCTGAGTAATAACGCCAGGCATGCCCCTGGTTGGCCATGGCTGAGTAATAATCCCAGGCAGGTCCCTGGTTATCCCGGCTGAGTAATAATCCCAGGCATGTCCCTGGTTGGCCACGGCTGAGTAATAATCCCAGGCAGGTGCCTGGTTAGCCCACCTGAGTAATAATCCCTGGCAGGTCCCTCATTGGCCATGGCTGAGTAATAATCCCAGGCAGGGCCCTGGTTGGCCCCGGCTGAGGAATAATCCCAGACAGGTCCCTGGTTGGACAAGGCTGAGTAATATTCCCAGACAGGACCCTGGTTGGCCCCGGCTGAGTAATAATCCCAGACAGCTCCCTGGTTGGCCCCGGCTGAGGAATAATCCCAGACAGGTCCCTGATTGGCCCCAGCTGAGGAATACTCCCAGGCAGGTGCCTGGTTAGCCCGCCTGAGTAATAATCCCAGCCAGGTCCATGGTTGGCCCGGCTGAGTAATAATCCCAGGCAGGATCCTGGCTGAGTAATAATCCCAGACAGCTCCCTGGTTGGCCCTGGTTTAGTAATAATCCCAGACAGCTCCCTGGTTGGCCCTGCCTTAGTAATAATCCCAGTCAGGTCCCTGGTTGGCCCCGGCTGAGTAATATTCCCAGACAGGTCCCTGGTTGGCCCCGGCTGAGGAATAATCCCAGGCAGGTCCCTGGTTGGCCACGGCTGAGTAATAATCCCAGGCAGGTGCCTCATTGGCCAAGGCTGAGTAATAACGCCAGGCAGGCCCCTGGTTGGCCATGGCTGAGTAATAATCCCAGGCAGGTCCCTGGTTATCCCGGCTGAGTAATAATCCCAGGCATGTCCCTGGTTGGCCACGGCTGAGTAATAATCCCAGGCAGGTGCCTGGTTAGCCCACCTGAGTAATAATCCCTGGCAGGTCCCTCATTGGCCATGGCTGAGTAATAATCCCAGGCAGGGCCCTGGCTGAGTAATAATCCCAGGCAGGTCACTGGTTGGCCACGGCTGAGTAATAATCCCAGGCAGGTGCCTGGTTAGCCCGCCTGAGTAATAATCCCTGGCAGGTCCCTCATTGGCCATGGCTGAGTAATAATCCCAGGCAGGGCCCTGGCTGAGTAATAATCCCAGGCAGGTCACTGGTTGGCCACAGCTGAGTAATAATCCCAGGCAGGGCCCTGGTTGGCCACGGCTGAGTAATAATCCCAGGCAGGGCCCTGGTTGGCCACGGCTGAGTAATAATCCCAGGCAGGGCCCTGGCTGAGTAATAATCCCAGGCAGGTCACTGGTTGGCCATGGCTGAGTAATAATCCCAGGCAGGTCCCTGATTGGCCCATGGAAAGACCCAGAGGTATACAATGTCAGAGTGACCGTCAATTTCATGGCTCCGGGAGCGGGTACCCTCCTCCAAACCCCTGCAATGTCAGGTGCGTCACCATCCAGCACAGGTGGCACATGGTCTCCATCGTTAGCCGGAGCCTTTGGCTGCAAACATGGCCTGTCAGCTCCTTGAAGGACAGGCGGTGACCGTACACAGGGGGCCTGATGTGGGGCCTCCTTTGCACCTCCTCCTCGGCCTATTGGACGGCTGGCACTCGAGCCTCACTCATTGGCTATTGCTCTCCTGAGGCAGACTCCCCCTGGGGCAGACTCCCCCTGGGGCAGGGTCCTCCTGGGGCAGGGTCCTCCTGGGGCAGACACCTCTTGGGGAAGGGTCCTCCTGGGGCAGACTCCTCCTGGGGCAGACACCTCCTGGTTCAGGGTCCTCCTGGGGCAGGGTCCTCCTGGGACAGGGCCTTCCTGGGGCAGGGTCCTCCAGGGGCAGGGTCCTCCTGGAGCAGACTCCTCCTGGGACAGGGTCCACCTGGGCAGGCAGGGATGTCTGGGGGCAGGATGGGTGGGTGCAGGGGCGCGCTGGGCAGGCAGGACTTAGAGGCAGTTCTGTGGAGTGGGCTACCTGATAGTGTGACTGGTGAGGCTTCTGCCCTGAGAGGGGCAGTGTGTCAGGGAGGGTGCCAAAGGCCACGGTGCAGGGGTCCTGTGTCTGGGGTGAGCTCTGCTATAGCTCTGTGTCATGTGAGAGAACTTTAAGAAATGGGTGTTTATCAAATAGCTGCAGTGATGTCAGAGTGTGGGTGGAGTTGGGCTGTCTGACTTTACCTTTCGTTTTTGAGCAGGCAGCTACAGGGTGTTTTAGTTTTGTTTTGAGAGCAGGATAGCTGCAGGAAAAGCCAGCAGCTGGAGGCACATCTCTCGGCAATCTAAATACTGTCGCCAGATCATTTGAGGATTTCAAAGTGATAACTGCTCTCAGTAGAGAACCCGATCCCGAGGGGGGGGGACCCCGATCCCGAGGGGGGGGACCCCGATCCTGAGGGGGGGGGACCCCGATCCCGAGGGGGGGGACCCCGATCCTGAGGGGGGGGGACCCCGATCCAGAGGGGGGGGGACCCCGATCCAGAGGGGGGGGGACCCCGATCCCGAGGGAGGGGGACCCCGATCCCAAGGGGGGGCCCCGATCCCGAGGGAGGGGAACCCCGATCCCAAGGGGGACACCCCGATCCCGAGGGAGGGGAACCCCGATCCCAAGGGGGACACCCCGATCCCGAGGGGGGACACCCCATTCCCGAGGGGGGGGCCCTGATCCCGAAAGGGGGGGGACCCCGATCCCAAGGGGGGGGCCCTGATCCCGAGGGGGGGGGACCCGGATCCCAAGGAGAACACCCCGATCCCGAGGGGGGCCCCCGATCCCGAGGTAGGGGACCCCGATCCCGAGGGGAATACCCTGAATCCTCAGAGCTTCAGCAAGTCGCTCCCCGCTACTCCCCCCAGAACGGACCGTCGCTCCTCAGCAAGCAGTACAATTGTGAACGGTTTTTCAAACTTTGCTTACCTTCTCTCTCTCCCTCAGTAACCGTGGAGCCCAATCCCTGTTTGTGAACACCTGGAGTAAATCGCGCTCACCTGACTTCCACCTGAAAGGGGCGGAGCATGGCGGAGGTGCAGAGCATTCTGGGTCAAACGCACCAATCACATTTCAATGCATACAAATGTCGGTTCTGCGCGACTCCGTGTCTTCGGCACCGTGAGGCAGCAGTGTTAACTCTGTGCCATTGCACCATCGGGCCACTCCCCAAATCACACCTTTTTCAGGATAAAAGTAAAAAAAGCTGAAATATATATGACTCCGAGACTGAATCTCGTACAGTGTATCACACATGTAAACACTTCTGTTCCCCTCTAAGTCTACCACTATAGGTTGACAAGCATAGATTTTAATTGCTAATATAGATGCTTCAGGAGGGATCGAGAGGGAGGTAATAGGGGTGGAGGAGTTGGATTTCTGGTCAGAGATGATATCACAGCTGTGATTCAGGAGGGCACGATGGAGGATTCGAGCACGAAGGGTGCAGTAACATTGTTGGGACTTTACTACAGGCCTCCCAAAAGCGAGCATGAAGTAGAGGTACAAATATGTAGACAGATTATAGAAAAATGTAGGAGCAATAGGGTGGTCGTGATGGGAGATTTTAACTTCCTCAACATTGAATGAGACCCATGTAGTGTTGGAGGCGTAGATGGAGCAGAATTTGTAAAGAGCATCCAGGAGAGTTTTTTAGAGCAGTATGTAAATAGTCCAACTCGGGAAGGGGCCATACTGGACCTGGTATTGGGGAATGAGCCCGGCCAGGTGGTTAAAGTTTCAGTCGGTGATTACTTTGGGAATAGCGATCACAATTCCGTAAATTTTAGAATACTCATGGACAAAGACGAGAGTGGTCCTAAAGGAAGAGTGCTAAATTGGGGAAAGGCCAAGTATAACAAAATTCGGCAGGACCTAGGGAATGTGGATTGGGAGCAGCTGTTTAAGGGTAAATCCACATTTGAAATGTGGGAGTCTTTTAAGGAAAGGTTGATTAGAGTGCAGGACAGACATGTCCCTGTGAAAATGAGGGATAGAAATGGCAAGATTAGGGAACAATGGATTACGGGTGGAATTGTGAGACTAGCTAAAATGAAAAAGGAAGCATACATAAGATCTAGGCGACTTAAAACTGATGAAGCTTTGGAAGGATATCAGGAAAGTAGGACAAATCTCAAACGTGCAATAAAGAGGGCGAAAAGGGGTCATGAAATATCTTTGGCTAACAGGGTTAAGGAAAATCCAAAAGCCTTTTATTCGTATATAAGGAGCAAGAAATGAAATGAAATGAAAATGAAAATGGCTTATTGTCAAGAGTAGGCTTCAATGAAGTTACTGTGAAAAGCCCCTAGTCGCCACATTCTGGCGCCTGTTCGGGGAGGCTGGTATGGGAATTGAACCGTGCTGCTGGCCTGCCTTGGTCTGCTTTAAAAGCCAGCGATTTAGCCCAGTGAGCTAAACCAGCCACAGTAAGAGGGTAACTAGAGAAAGGATTGGCCCACTCAAAGACAAAAGAGGGAATTTATGCGTGGAGTCAGAGGAAATGGGTGAGATTCTTAATGAGTACTTTGCATCGGTATTCACCAAGGAGAGGGACATGATGGATGTTGAGACTAGGGATGGATGTTTAAATACTCTAGGTCAAGTCGGCATAAGGAAGGGAGAAGTTTTGGGTATTCTAAAAGTCATTAAGGTGGACAAGTCCCCAGGATCGGATGGCATCTATCCCAGGTTACTGAGGGAAGCGAGGGACGAAATAGCTGGGGCCTTAACAGATATCTTTGCAACATCCTTGAGCACGGGTGAGGTCCCGGAGGACTGGAGAATTGCTAATATTGTCCCTTTGATTAAGAAGGGTAGCCGGGATAATCCAGGGAATTATAGACCTGTGAGCTTGACGTCAGTGGTAGACAAACTGTTGGAGAAGATACTGAGGGATAGGATCTATTCACATTTGGAAGAAAATAGACATCAGTGATAGGCAGCATGGTTTTGTCCAGGGATGGTCATGTCTTACAAACCTAATAGAATTCTTTGAGGAAGTGACAAAGTTAATTGATGAGGGAAGGCCTGTAGATGTCATATACATGGACTTCAGTAAGGCGTTTGATAAAGTTTCCCATGGCAGGTTGATGGAAAAAGTTAAGTCGCATGGGGTTCAGGGTGTACTAGCTAGATGGATAAAGAACTGGCTGGGCAACAGGAGACAGAGAGTAGTGGTGGAAGGGAGTGTCTCAAAATGGAGAAAGGTGACTAGTGGTGTTCCACAGAGATCCGTGCTCGGGCCACTGTTGTTTGTGATATACATAAATGATCTGGACGAAGGTATAGGTGGTCTGATTAGCAAGTTTGCAGATGATACTAAGATTGGTGGAGTTGCAGATAGCGAGGGGGATTGTCAGAGAATACAGCAGAATATAGATAGATTGGAGAGTTGGGCAGGGAAATGGCAGATGGAGTTCAATCCAGGCAAATGCGAGGTGATGCATTTTGGAGGATCTAATTCAAGAGCGGACTATACGGTCAATGGAAGAGTCCTGGGGAAAATTGATGTACAGAGAGATCTGGGAGTTCAGGTCCATTGTACCCTGAAGGTGGCAACGCAGGTCAATAGAGTGGTCAAGAAGGCAGACAGCATGCTTGCCTTCATCGGACGGGGTATTGAGTACAAGAGTCGGCAGGTCATGTTACAGTTGTATAAGACTTTGGTTTGGCCACATTTGGAATACTGCGTGCAGTTCTGGTCGCCACATTACCAGAAGGATGTGGATGCTTTAGAGAGGGTGCAGAGGAGGTTCACCAGTTTGTTGCCTGGTATGGAGGGTGCTAGCTATGAAGAAAGGTTGAGTAGATTAGGATTGTTTTTGTTGGAACGACGGTAGTTGAGGGGGGACCTGATTGACATCTACAAAATTATGAGGTATGGACAGAGTGGATAGCAATAAGCTTTTTCCAAGAGTGGGGGTGTCAATTACAAGGGGGTCACGATTTCAAGGTGAGAGGGGGAAAGTTTAAGGGAGATGTGCATGGAAAGTTTTTTACGCAGAGGGTGGTGGGTGCCTGGAACGCTTTGCCAGCGGAGGTGGTAGAGGCGGGCACGATAGCATCATTTAAGATGCATCAAGACAGATATGTTAACGGGCGGGGAACAGAGGGAAGTAGATCCTTGGTTTAGATGAAGGATCTGGATCGGCGCAGGCTGGGAGGGCCGAAGGGCCTGTTCCTGTGCTGTAATTTTCTTTGTTCTCTTTGTTCTTTGTTCAATACTTATTGAATGGATTGTAGAGGTGTCACTACCAGCACGCGCCGGCCAAGCACAAGTGGAGACCAGACTCCATCTTCAAGCTGGAGGCTCGAGGCTTCTTCCTTCTGCACTGTTGTTCCTCAAGGTAACTGATGAAATCTCTATGTCTCTCCTTCTTATACAGATCTCGCTGGCACTGAGTTCGTGTTTCCAGTCACCTGCTCACAAGGCGGCACCAATCAATCACTGTCCTTGAGTTACGAATGTTCAAAGAGTCCTGACTCACTCAGGGGTCGTTTTTCTTCTCCGGAGTACGGCACACGGGTGCATTGTTCCAATTTGTTTATTGCAGGATGTCTGACTTGAGGGACAGTTATAAATTCTAACAGGATTAGACAGGGGAGATTACACCACCTCGATTACTTTAGTACCTCCTTGCCTTTCCCTGTTCAATTGATCGATTATGATGCATTTATTATCAGGGACATAGGTTGCTTTTAACTTGCTAATTCGTCATGGTCAGTCTTTCCTTGCAGACATTTATTGTCCAGAATACTGCTGACTCCTTACAGCTGGTTATAAATTCAAGGCCATTGATTGTAATTCACATCGGTCACCGTTACAGGTTGTGCAAATCAGTGACTCACAAACTAAAGTTATTCGTTCTGCTGACCATGGGCACGATTCTCCGCTCCCGCGACTAAGTGCCCACGCCGTCGTGAACGCCGTCGAGTTTCAGGACGGCGCAAAACAGCCCCGATCGCGATCGATTCAGGGCCCGAAAATGGGCTAGGAGCGGGAACGCGAGGAACCCGGGGGGCGTGGCGTGAAAGCAGTGTCGTAAGCGCGCGACGTCCGAATGACGCGGCACTGCGTCATAAATGGCGCGATCCGCGTACGGAAGGACCCGGAGGTGGAGAAGGAGGCGAGATGGTTGAGCCCCGACGAGCCGCACTGAGGTTCCGGGACACAGACCTGGACACCCTCCTTGATGCACAACATTGTACTCGGCCCACATGAGCACTGGGACCCCCCCTGGTGAGATGCCATGGCGTGGCTCCAACTGTCTCCTCACCCAGCATTGATATAGCCTATATCTGCTCGCCCTGATGATACCCACCTAATTGTGATGCTTATCCAACCCCCCCAGGACAAGACAGCTCACAACCAGCGTGAGCGTATGAGAACCGGAGGGGGCTCTCCTGTGCTGCACCCCTTAAACGTTCACGAGCAGAGGGCCCTGGACCTCACTGGGGGATCCGCCACCCGGGAGGTCGCGCCAGGTCGGAGGCGCAGAAGCAAGTGAGAGAACCCTGCCTGTCCTCTCCACCCCCAACCCGTCATCGCCCCCCTCACACTCTGGCCACTGCACCCTCGATCCCCTCCCCCCTCACACTCTGGCCACTGCTCACTCGATCCCCTCCCCCCTCACACTCTGGCCACTGCACCCTCGATCCCCTCCCCCCTCACACTCTGGCCACTGCTCACTCGATCCCCTCCCCCCTCACACTCTGGCCACTGCTCACTCGATCCCCTCCCCCCTCACACTCTGGCCACTGCTCACTCTATCCCATCCCCCCTCACACTCTGGCCACTGCTCACTCGATCCCCTCCCCCCTCACACTCTGGCCACTGCACCCCCGATCCCATCGCCCCTCACACTCTGGCCACTGCACCCTCGATCCCCTCCCCCCTCACACTCTGGCCACTGCACCCTCGATCCCCTCCCCCCTCACACTCTGGCCACTGCACCCTCGATCCCCTCCCCCCTCACACTCTGGCCACTGCACCCCCGATCCCATCGCCCCTCACACTCTGGCCACTGCACCCTCGATCCCCTCCCCCCTCACACTCTGGCCACTGCACCCTCGATCCCCTCCCCCTCACACTCTGGCCACTGCACCCTCAAACCCCTCCCCCTCACACTCTGGCCACTGCACCCTCGATCCCCTCCCCCCTCACACTCTGGCCACTGCACCCTCAAACCCCTCCCCCTCACACTCTGGCCACTGCACCCTCGATCTCCTCCCCCTCACACTCTGGCCACTGCACCCTCGATCCCCTCCCCCCTCACACTCTGGCCACTGCACCCCCGATCCCATCCCCCCCCTCACACTCTGGCCACTGCACCCTCGATCCCCTCCCCCCTCACACTCTGGCCACTGCACCCTTGATCCCCTCCCCCCTCACACTCTGGCCACTGCACACTCGATCCCATCCCCCCTCACACTCTGGCCACTGCACCCTCGATCCCATCCCCCCTCACACTCTGGCCACTGCACCCTCGATCCCCTCCCCCCTCACACTCTGGCCACTGCACCCTCGATCCCATCCCCCCCTCACACTCTGGCCACTGCACCCTCGATCCCCTCCCCCCTCACACTCTGGCCACTGCACCCTCGATCCCATCCCCCCTCACACTCTGGCCACTGCACCCTCGATCCCATCCCCCCTCATACTCACCACTGCACCCTCGATCCCCTCCCCCCTCACACTCACCACTGCACCCTCGATCCCCTCCCCCCTCACACTCTGGCCACTGCACCCCCGATCCCATCCCCCCTCACACTCTGGGCACTGCACCCTCGATCCCCTCCCCCCTCACACTCTGGCCACTGCACCCTCGATCCCCTCCCCCTCACACTCTGGCCACTGCAGCCCCGATCCCCTCCCCCCTCACACTCTGGCCACTGCACCCTCGATCCCATCCCCCCTCACACTCTGGCCACTGCATCCTCGATCCCCTCCCCCCTCACACTCTGGCCACTGCACTCTCGATCCCCTCCCCCCTCACACTCTGGCCACTGCACCCTCGATCCCCTCCCCCCTCACACTCTGGCCACTGCACCCTCGATCCCATCCCCCCTCACACTCACCACTGCACCCTCGATCCCCTCCCCCCTCACACTCACCACTGCACCCTCGATCCCCTCCCCCCTCACACTCTGGCCACTGCACCCTCGATCCCCTCCCCCCTCACACTCTGGCCACTGCACCCTCGATCCCCTCCCCCCTCACATTCTGGCCACTGCACCCTCAAACCCCTCCCCCCTCACACTCTGCCCCCACCACCACCATACACGCGGCCCAGCGTGTCTAACGGACCCCGTATCGTTGTGTTCCCCAGGGCCAGCCACCGAACGTCCAGGGTCGTCTCGGCCAAGACACAGCCGACCATCTCCAACCTCAACCGCACCCAGGGACGCACGCCAGAGGGTGGCAGTCGGTCAGACAGGAGGGCCATCCTCTCAGTCTGGGACGCTGGACGGGGACACACATACGACGGACAGAGACAATACTGAGGGGCACAGGACGGACAGTGATGATGATGCAGAGAACGGCCACACACACCACAGATTCACCTGGAGGGCAACATGACATGGGCCGCATGCACCCTGCGCCGGGCCATGAGGGGGACCAGTACACACCAGACTTCTTTACGGACGATGACCTCGAGCTAGCGGCACTGCTGTCTCCCACACCATCCACCATCACAGAGACACTCACCTCGGTTGGGCAGATAAGTGATGAGGCTCCCGGGTCACGGTCTGGTGCGCACCCCACAGCCGAGCCGGTACAGCAGGTGGAGTTTGGAGCAGCCGAGGGGTGGACGGTCGGAGGGCAGACAGCTGCCACCCAGATGGTTCCCGGGTTCCTGGATGTACTTGACCCACCCGGACAACTGATGCGTGTGGACACCCAGGGACTGAGTAACGGGATGAGGGCCATCTTCCAGGACCTGCACACACAGCTGGAGGAGTCCATTCGCGTCCAGGAGCAGGGAGTGGTGCCACACGGGTGGCGTCCGTGGTGGAGGCAACGGGTGAAGGGGTTTTGGCCATGGGGCAGGTTCTGCAAGGCGTTGGGCTTCACGTGCACGCGTCATCCATGGCCCCGGAGCGGGCTGCCCTCTCACAGGTAGTCATGCGCCAGAGCCAACAGGACATTGCCGCCGCTCTCCGGGCCCTGGCCGAGTCTCACCATGCCATGGCCCGGTCCCAGCAGCGATGGCACAGTCCCAGCAGTCGGTCGCGGAGAGCATAGACCGCCTGGCGCACATGATGGATGGCGTCGCGCACTCACAGGTCGAGATCGCACAGACCTTGGCAGGAATGTCACACTCCCTGGGCTCCGTCTCTGCGAACATTTGGACTATGGTCGATACCGCTGCAGGCCTCCAGGACTGGCAGTGCCAGGTGTCGGTGGTGCGACGGGGCATGTCTCCGATCTCACCTCCGTCCCACAGTGAGGCCCGGGGGCCACCGGGCTCCCCGAGGGAGGAGGAGATTCTGGGGCCCGTCCCAGTAGCTCCATCAAGGGATGTCCCGGTACACTCGGCCTCCCCCTGTTCCGTCCCTGGCGCATCTGATGGGGAGCGGGCAGGTCAGGGTGGCACCACGCCATCCAACACGCCCGCAGAGCAGCCTGGCCCATCGAAGCCGGGCCGCCCCAGGAAACGCGTGCCGACGGGGAGCCATGTCGCAGGGCGTGATTCTCAGCAGTCCGCCTCCACTCCTGCTGTACCATCTGGGAACATACCTAGACGAAATGGTAGGGCCCGTAAGGCAAAGAAGTTAGGCACGTAAGAAGTTGGCATGGGTGCAGGGCACAGTTTAGTTGTAGGGGGTAGGGCATCTATGTGTGAATGTCATAATTAAACTCACTGTTGCACTTAACTTGTAAGACTGTGAGCTATGTCCGGTGCCAGGGGGCTCGTGAGGGTGACCGAGTGGCGCTGGGGTTAACGAGGGGTTCAACGTCGGTGCCGGATGTGCTGTTCCTTTCCCCCCTGCCTCCCAAAATCGGACACCGTAGTCCTTGGCACTCCGACGCCTGCCACCCCACGGGCATGTGATGAAATGCCCATTACGAAGGCTGTGACCACAGCCCCTCAGCCGGGGGGGGGCATCCATCGAACATTGCGGGGATGAACGACTGTGCCAGAATGTAGGCATCATGCACACTCCCGGGGAACCTTGCACACACGTGCATGATCGTCATGTGGGGGTCGCACACTACCTGACTGTTCATGGAGTATGCGCCCTTTCTGTTCATGAACACTTCCCTGTTGTCTGCAGGCGGGCGCATGGGGACGTGCACACCATCGATGACACCCTGGACCATCGGTATCCCGGCCACCATGGCGAATCCACGTGCCCGTGCTTCCTGCTGTGCTCGGTCCTCGGGGAATTTAATGTATCTGTCCGCTATGGCGTACAAGGCGTCGGTGACGGCCTTGATGCACCTGTGGCCGATGCCTGTGAGACCCCGGATAGGTCCCCGCTCGGCGCCTGGAAGGAACCAGTAGCGTAAATGTTTAGGGCCACCGTCACCTTGACGGAGACTGGTATAGTGTGTCCTCCTCCCATTCCAAATGGTGCGACTGTCTCCCTGCTGAACCGTAGTCTCCTCCTGCATGTGATGTCCGTTAGGGCCTCGAACGACATTCTGTCACAGTACACCCTCGGCCTTGCTGGACGCCTGTGGCGCCCTGGCACCACCATCAGTGGCTCCTCCTCCTCCCCCCCCCCCCCCCCCCCCCGCCCCCAAGCACTTCAAAATCAGTGCCCGCCTCCTGTGCATTCTTCGCATCTGCAGCCACTGTGGGCCGTCCGTCTCTACGCTGCCGCATGGCAAACTCCAGAGTTGCGGCTCCAACCACGGCAGTGAACATCGCTGTCTGGTTGGCATAATTGGTGACCTGCAGGAGGGTGGGGTGGGGGTGGGGGGCAGAGAAACGACAGGTTACACGGAGGTTCTTCCACACCTCGCCAGCCGGGCTGCCTGGGATCCCTGTGTGTCCCGGTGCCCTGGTCGCGCTGCAGACACGCAGCCAGCCTAACACCTGGTCACTGTCTGCGCCCAACGGTCAGCCCACACCCGACTGCTCACCAGTCTGCCCCTCGCCTGTGCCCATCAGTCACACGCACCCTGCGGCCGTGTCCTCGTCACCGTCCTGCCATATCAGGGCGGCTGACATGTGGCATCCGCGGATGGACGATACCATCCACCCTCTCCCTCACCCCCCCCCACCTGCACTCCGCTCCCTCACCCCCCCCCCACCTCCACTGCCTCCCTCCCCCATCCCACCTCCACTCCCTCACCCCCTCCCACCTCCACTCCCTCCCTCCCCCCTCCCACCTCCACTCCCTCCCTCACCCCCCCTCCCACCTCCACTCCCTCCCTCCCCCCTCCCACCTCCACTCCCTCACCCCCTCCCACCTCCACTCCCTCCCTCCCCCCTCCCACCTCCACTCCCTCCCTCACCCCCCCTCCCACCTCCACACTCTCCCTCACCCCCCACCCACCTCCACTCCCTCCCTCACCCCCCCTCCCACCTCCACTCCCTCCCTCCCCCCTCCCACCTCCACTCCCTCCCTCACCCCCCTCCCACCTCCACACCCTCCCTCCCCCCTCCCACCTCCACTCCCTCCCTCACCCCCCCTCCCACCTCCACTCCCTCCCTCCCCCCTCCCACCTCCACTCCCTCCCTCACCCCCCTCCCACATCCACTCCCTCACCCCCCTCCCACCTCCACACTCTCCCTCACCCCCCACCCACCTCCACTCCCTCCCTCACCCCCCCTCCCACCTCCACTCCCTCCCTCCCCCCTCCCACCTCCACTCCCTCCCTCACCCCCTCCCACCTCCACTCCCTCCCTCACCCCCCCTCCCACCTCCACTCCCTCCCTCCCCCTCCCACCTCCACACTCTCCCTCACCCCCCACCCACCTCCACTCCCTCCCTCACCCCCCCTCCCACCTCCACTCCCTCCCTCCCCCCTCCCACCTCCACTCCCTCCCTCACCCCCCTCCCACCTCCACTCCCTCCCTCCCCCCTCCCACCTCCACTCCCTCCCTCACCCCCCCTCCCACATCCACTCCCTCACCCCCCTCCCACCTCCACACTCTCCCTCACCCCCCACCCACCTCCACTCCCTCCCTCACCCCCCCTCCCACCTCCACTCCCTCCCTCCCCCCTCCCACCTCCACTCCCTCCCTCACCCCCTCCCACCTCCACTCCCTCCCTCACCCCCCCTCCCACCTCCACTCCCTCCCTCCCCTCCCACCTCCACACTCTCCCTCACCCCCCACCCACCTCCACTCCCTCCCTCACCCCCCCTCCCACCTCCACTCCCTCCCTCCCCCCTCCCACCTCCACTCCCTCCCTCACCCCCCCTCCCACCTCCACTCCCTCCCTCCCCCCTCCCACCTCCACTCCCTCCCTCACCCCCCCTCCCACCTCCACTCCCTCCCTCCCCCCTCCCACCTCCACTCCCTCCCTCACCCCCTCCCACCTCCACTCCCTCCCTCACCCCCCCTCCCACCTCCACTCCCTCCCTCCCCCCTCCCACCTCCACACTCTCCCTCACCCCCCACCCACCTCCACACTCTCCCTCATCCCCCCTCCCACCTCCACTCCCTCCCTCACCCCTTCCCACCTCCACTCCCTCCCTCATCCCCCCTCCCACCTCCACTCCCTCCCTCCCCCCTCCCACCTCCACACCCTCCCTTACCCCCTCCCACCTCCACTCCCTCCCTCACCCCCCTCCCACCTCCACACTCTCCCCTCCCACCTCCACTCCCTCCCTCCCCCCCTCCCACCTCCACTCCCTCCCTCACCCCCTCCCACCTCCACTCCCTCCCTCCCCCCTCCCACCTCCACAATCTCCCCTCCCACCTCCACTCCCTCCCTCCCCCCTCCCACCTCCACACTCTCCCCCCCACCTCCACTCCCTCCCTCACCCCCTCCCACCTCCACTCCCTCCCTCCCCCCTCACACCTCCACACTCTCCCTCCCCCCTCCCACCTCCACTCCCTCCCTCACCCCCCTCCGACCTCCACACCCTCCCTCACCCCCTCCGACCTCCACACCCTCCCTCCCCCTCCCACCTCCACACTGTCCCTCCCCCCACCTCCACACTCACCCTCACCCCCCTCCCACCTCCACACCCTCCCTCCCCCTCCCTCCTCAACACTCTCCCTCCCCCTCCCACCTCCCCACTCTCCCTCCCCCTCCCACCTCCACTCCCTCCCTCACCCCCACCCACCTCCACTCCCTCCCTCACCCCTTCCCACTTCCACTCCCTCCCTCACCCCCTCCCACCTCCACTCCCTCCCTCATCCCCACCCACCTCCACACTCTCCCTCACCACCTCCACTCCCTCCCTCAACCCCACCCACCTCCACAATCTCCCTCGCCCCCTCCCACCTCCACTCCCTCCCTCACCCCCTCCCATCTCCACTCCCTCCCTCACCCCCTCCCACCTCCACACTCTCCCTCCCCCTCCCACCTCCACTCCCTCCCTCATCCCCACCCACCTCCACACTCTCCCTCACCACCTCCCACCTCCACTCCCTCCCTCACCCCCTCCCACCTCCACACTCTCCCTCACCACCTCCCACCTCCATGCCCTCCCTCACCCCCTCCCACCTCCACACTCTCCCTCACCCCCTCCCACCTCCACTCCCTCCCTCACCCCCTCCCACCTCCACTCCCTCCCTCACCCCCCTCCCACCTCCACTCCCTCACTCACCCCCTCCCACCTCCACACCCTGTCTCACCCCTCCCACCTCCACACACACCCTTACCCCCCTCCCACCTCCACTCCCTCCCTCACCCCCTCCCACCTCCACACACACCCTTACCCCCCTCCCACCTCCACTCCATCCCTCACTCCCTTCCCACCTCCACTCCCTCCCTCACCCCCCTCCCACCTCCACACTCTCCCTCACCGCCTCCCACCTCCACAGTCTCCCTCACCTCCCTTCCACCTCCACTCCCTCCCTCACTCCCTCCCACCTCCACACTCTTCCTACCCCCCCACCTCCAATCCCTCCCTCACCCCCTCCCACCTCCACTCCCTCCCTCCCCCTCCCACCTCCACACCCTCCCTCCCCCTCCCACCTCCACACCCTCCCTCCCCCCATCTCCACACTCACTCTCCCCCTCCCACCTCCACACTCACCCTCATCCCCTCCCACCTCCACACTCTCCCTCCCCCCTCGCACGTCCACACTCTCCCTCACCCCCTCCCACCTCCACTCCCTCCCTCACCCCCCTTCCACCTCCACACTCTCCCTCCCCCCACCTCTACAATGTCCCTCACCTCCCTCCCATCTCCACTCCCTCCCTCACCCCCTCCCATCTCCACTCCCTCCCTCACCCCCTCACACCTCCACTCACTCCCTCACCCCCTCCCACCTCCACACTCTCCCTCCCGCCTCCCACCTCCACACTCTCCCTCACCCCCTCCCACCTCCACTCCCTCCCTCACCCCCCTCCCACCTCCACACTCTCCCTCACCCCCTCCCACCTCCACTCCCTCCCTCACCCCCTCCCATCTCCACTCCCTCCCTCACCCCCCTCCCACCTCCACTCCATCCCTCACCCCCCTCCCATCTCCACACTCTCCCTCACCCCCTCCCACCTCCACTCCCTCCCTCACCCCCTCCCATCTCCACACTCTCCCTCACCCCCTCCCACCTCCACTCCCTCCCTCACCCCCCTCCCACCTCCACACTTTCCCTCACCCCCTCCCACCTCCACTCCCTCCCTCATCCCCCTCCCACCTCCACTCCCTCCCTCAACCCCTCCCACCTCCACTCCCTCCCTACCCCTCCCACCTCCACATTCTCCCTCACCCCCCTCCCACCTCCACATTCTCCCTCACCCCCCTCCCACCTCCACATTCTCAGAAATCTCACAGCTGCTTCAACATTCCCTGATTTACTAGAACTGAACCGGGAATATGGGATAACAGTTCCGGGGAGAGACTGGAGAAGCTGGGATTGTTCTCCTTGGAGCAGAGATGGTTCAGAGGAGATTGAATCGAGGGGTTTTAAATCAGCAAGAGTTTTGATGGAGTAAATGAGGAGAAAGTGTTTCAGTGACAGGAGGGAGGGTAACCAGAGGGACACAGATTGAAGAGAATCGGGAAAAGAAGCAGAGGGGTAGATGAGCAGCACGGTGGTACAGTGGTTAGCACTGCTGCCTCACAGCGCCAAGGTCATAGAATCATAGAATTTACAGTGCAGAAGGAGGCCATTCAGCCCACTGAGTCTGCACTGGCCCCTGGAAAGAGCACCCCACCCTATAACCCAGCAACCCCACCTAACCTTTTTTGGACACTAAGGGCAATTTATCATGGCCAATCCACCTAACCTGCACATCTTTGGACTGTGGGAGGAAACCGGAGCACCCGGAGGAAACCCACGCACACACGGGGAGGATGTGCAGACTCCGCACAGACAGTGACCCAAGCAGGGAATCGAACCTGGGACCCTGGTGCTGTGAAGCAACAGTGCTAACCACTGTGCTACCGTGCTCCCCGGGTTTGATTCCCGGCTTGGGTCACTGTCTGTGCGGAGTCTGCACGTTCTCCTCGTGTCTGCGTGGGTTTCCTCCGGGTGCTCCGGTTTCCTCCCACAGTCCAAAGACGTGCAGGTTAGGTGGATTAGCCACGCTAAATTTCCCCTTAGTGTCCAAAGATGTGCAGGTTGGGTGGTGTTATGGGGGTAGGGCGGGTGACTATGCTCAGATAGGGTGCTCTTTCAGAGGCTAGGTGCAGACCCAATGGGCCGAACGGTCTCCTTCTGCAGCGAGTTGTGATGCGGAAATTTTAAACAATTCTTTTTATGGGACATTTTATGGGTGTCACTGACTGGATAATTTAAGAGTCAATGACGTCTGGAGTCACAGGTAGGCCAGACCAGGCAAGGACGGCAGATTTCTTTCCCTAAAGGACATGAGTGAACCAGGTGGGTTTTTCTGACAATCGACAATGGTTTCATGGTGAACGCCAGATTTTTTGATGAATTCTAATTTCACCGTCTGCTGTGGTGGGATGAACCCAGATAACAGAATAACCTGGGTCACTAATCCAACAACAATATCACAACGCTATTGCCAGGAAGGTGCGGCCTGAAAAGGCAGTGGAAGCAGATTCAAAAGCAAATTTCAAAAGGAAACTGGATAAAGATTCCAAGGGAAATATACAGGGAATGAGCAGGGGAGTGGGATCAGTTGGGAGTGGGAGCTTTCTACAGGCCGGGTCTCAATGGACTCGAGGGTCTAATTCGGTGCTGCACCATTGTGCGATTCTGCGACCTCGAAATGGTGACGGCTTGTTCAGTGAATTCAGGTCGAAATAAAGAGATTTCTGAATAACTTCCAGCAACAAGGTCAAGTCTCTATTAATAGATCGTAGAATTATAGATGGTTCCAGCAAACACAGAGGCCCTTTGGCCCCTCCACACCTGCTGGCTGTGTAAAAACTTTGCTTAGCTCGTCCCAGACCCCAAGCCAACCATTTAAAAATAATGAAGTCCGAGAGGAACAAGGAGCCACTAGATCCTATACCCCACCTTGGTCCAACTTCATCCCCCACACAGCAGCATCCCCCAATCCCCACACTTTCTGTAAATCATTCCTGAGAAAGTTAAACACCAGAAACTGGGAGATCAATCTTGTGGAAGTATTGGTTTCCAATAACCTGTGACTAGGGACTAACAACGGTAGATGTTTATTAACAGTAACTGAGCAACTCTTACACGCTGTGTCTCTGCCCGCGCTCCGGGAGAACCCCCGCGCTCCCGACACGTGACCCCTTTTTGTACTTGGGTCATCCCATCGCCCACATGACCACCCGGTCTACATCTTCCCCGTTTAAGTTGGGAGAATGGGCAGTGCTGAGGTGTAACAGTGTAGAACAGTCACAAATGGTAAACTGTTTACACATATAAAATTTAACAGGGCTAACAACACATAACGATCTATAATGTGCAAAATACTCGGCTGTTGCAGCTGGTGCATTGCCCATCACGTCTCCCCCCCCCTTCCACCGCCCCCCCCCCCCACCTTTTAAAACAAAGTCCATTTGTAGACTAGTTCATCACTGAGTCCATGAACCGTGCAGTTGGTTGACTCAGGCACCCTGAACATGTGATTGTACCAGTTGCCTCTGATTGAGACGTCCCCCGGTTGGTGGCTTCAGTGTGAATAGTTTCAGGTGTCCTTGTGGTGTGCCCCGGGGCTGCAGGGTTTGCTGCGTTGTCCCCTGGAGGAGCCTCCATTTCCATTGGTGTAGGGGCCTGGGTTGCAGGTGGTGGTTAATAACAATCTCTGCACATTCTCCCCGTGTCTGCGTGGGTTTCCTCCGGGTGCTCCGGTTTCCTCCCACAAGTCCCGAGTGACGTGCTTGTTGGGTGAATTGGACAGTCTGAATTCTCCCTCAGTGTACCCGAACAGGCGCCGGAATGTGGCGACTAGGGGCTTTTCATAGTAACTTCATTGCAGTGTTAATGTAAACCTCCTTGTGACAATAAAGATTATTATCATTATTATTTTGGCGGGTTTAGACCTGTACCTTCTTTGATTGCAAGCTGTGTGTGCACCCGCCTTCCGGGACAACACAACTCCCAGCCTCCTAACACTTTGATTGCAAGCTGAGTGTGCACCCGCCTCCCGGGACAACACAACTCCCAGCCTTTTAAAAAATAAATTTAGAGTACCCAATTCATTTTTTCCAATTAAGGGGCAATTTAGCGTGGCCAATCCACCTACCCTGCACATCTTTGGGTTGTGGGGGCAAAACACACGCATACATGGGGACAATGTGCAAACTGTCAGAGGATACAGCAGGATTTAGATTGTTTGGAGACTTGGGCGGAGAGATGGCAGATGGAGTTTAATCCGGACAACTGTGAGGTAATGCATTTTGGAAGGTCTAATACAGGTAGGGAATATACAGTGAATGGTAGAACCCTCAAGAGTATTGAAAGTCAGAGGGATCTAGGTGTACAGGTCCACAGGTCACTGAAAGGGGCAATACAGGTGGAGAAGGTAGTCAAGAAGGCATACGGCATGCTTGCCTTCATTGGCCGGGGCATTGAGTATAAAAATTGGCAAGTCATGTTGCAGCTGTATAGAACCTTAGTTAGGCCAAACTTGGAATATAGTGTTCAATTCTGGTCGTCACACTACCAGAAGGATGTGGAGGCTTTAGAGAGGGTGCAGAAGAGATTTACCAGGATGTTGCCTGGTATGGAGGGCATTAGCTATGAGGAGAGGTTGAATAAACTCGGTTTGTTCTCACTGGAACGACGGAGGTTGAGGGGCGACCTGATAGAGGTCTACAAAATTATGAGGGGCATAGACAGAGTGGATAGTCAGAGACTTTTTCCCAGGGTAGAGGGGTCAATTACTAGGGGGCATAGGTTTGAGGTGCGAGGGGCAAGGTTTAGAGGAGATGTACGAGGTAAGTTTTTTACACAGAGGGTAGTGGGTGCCTGGAACTCACTGACGTAGGATGTGGTGGAAGCAGGGACGATAGGGACATTTAAGTGGCATCTTGACAAATACATGAATAGGATGGGAATAGAGGGATACGGACCCCAGAAGTGTGGAAGATTGTAGTTTAGTCGGGCAGTATGGTCGGCACGGGCTTGGAGGGCCGAAGGGTCTGTTCCTATGCTGTACTTTTCTTTGTTCTTTGTTCCACACGGACAGTGACCCGGGGCCGGGATCGAACCTGGGACCTCGATGCCGTGAGGCAGCAGTGCTAACCACTCCGCCACCGTGTTGTCCCGGGCCTCCTAACACATGGCCCCCTCTTCTACCTGTGTCATCCCAACACCCACGAGTCCATCTGATCGACAAATCTCGTTCAATTACCCCCTGGTGGTGGGGGATGCTGTGGGGGTCGGGGGTGGGGGGACGGGGGAAATCCCTGAGGTTTCACTGCTATGGTTATTCCAATAAACCCCTTGTTTGTTTATTAATAACCCCCCCCTCCACTGCCCCCCACCTTCCACACCCCCCCCCCCCAACCCCGCCCCCCACCAGGGCTCCAGAAACACAATCCAAGCTTCAGGATTTGAGTCTCATTGCTTAATTTTACACGTTAATCAGTTAATGAACCGAGGTTGGAGAAAGGTTTCTATATTCAAGGGCTTTCTGTCAGCTGAACATCATTTTTTTTAATGTGTTCGTGGGCTGTGGGCGCTGCTCGTTTATTGCCCATCCCTGAGGACATTCAAGAGTTAATCACGGTGCTGTGGGTAAAGAGTCACATGTAGGCCAGACCAGGGTAAAGACAGCAGATTTCCTTCCCTGAAGGACATTAGTGAACCAGGTGGGTTTTATGACAATCAACAATGGTTTCATGGTCATCATTCAACTTTTAATTCCAGATTTTTATTAAATTCAAATGTCCCCGTCTGCTCTGGTGGGATTCCCGGGTCCCCAGAGCGTTACCCTGGGCCTCTGGATTCATCGTCCAGCAGCAATGCCACTGCGCTCTGCCCCCCTTAAATATCGATCAGTATAAACTCGTTCCCCAAAGGAGTTTCTTGTCAGAGACTCAGCTCCTTCACCAAATGTGACAGCAGCTGTGTCAGGGCACGGGGAGGAAGTTACAAACACATCCTCCACCCTGTCAATGTTGGGCAGTGAGGAGGGGGAAGGGAAGGTGGAACAATGAAGGACGAGGAAGCAGACATTCCTGAAGAAAGCTCAGGAGTAACAAGTGAAGTGGAAAGTTAACCCAGACAAGCCCAAACACTCTCCCGGTCCCATGTGCTCAGGCTGACTTCAATCAGAAATAATAAACACATCTTTGAATTATTGATCTTTCCGACCTGTATATTTCAAGATGTTTTAACTCTCACTCGACGATCTGTCAAAAGATTCAGGGAATATTTCATTGGGGAGGGCTGCTGACATCATTGTTGCTCAGCTTTCTGCCAGAGAGTCGAGAAAAAACAGTGTCAGAGAAATCTGAAAGATTTAATTAAAGACATGTTGAAGTTTAGCTGTCAGCTTTAACTCAATGAATAAACCTCTCCCTGAGTCAGAAATGTCTCTGTCAGAGGGTCAGTACTGAGGGAGTGCTGCACTGTCAGAGGGTCAGTACTGAGGGAGTGCTGCACTGTCAGAGGGTCAGTACTGAGGCAGTGCTGCACTGTCAGAGGGTCAGTACTGAGGGAGTGCCGCACTGTCAGAGGGTCAGTACTGAGGGAGTGCTGCACTGTCAGAGGGTCAGTACTGAGGGGTTGCTGCACTGTCAAAGGGTCAGTACTGAGGGAGTGCTGCACTGTCAGATGGTCAGTACTGAGGGAGTGCTGCACTGTCAGAGGGTCAGTACTGAGGGAGTGCCGCACTGTCAGATGGTCAGTACTGAGGGAGTGCTGCACTGTCAGAGGGTCAGTACTGAGGGAGTGCCGCACTGTCAGAGGGTCAGTACTGAGGGAGTGCCGCACTGTCAGAGGGTCAGTACTGAGGGAGTGCCGCACTGTCAGAGGGTCAGTGCTGAGGGAGTGCTGCACTGTCAGAGGGTCAGTACTGAGGGAGTGCCGCACTGTCAGAGGGTCAGTACTGAGGGAGTGCTGCACTGTCAGAGGGTCAGTGCTGAGGGAGCTCCGCACTGTCAGAGGGTCAGTACTGAGGGAGTGCTGCACTGTCAGAGGGTCAGTGCTGAGGGAGTGCTGCACTGTCAGAGGGTCAGTACTGAGGGAGTGCTGCACTGTCAGAGGGTCAGTACTGAGAGAGTGCCGTACTGTCAGAGGGTCAGCACTGAGGGAGTGCTGCACTGTCAGAGGGTCAGTACTGAGGGAGTGCTGCACTGTCAGAGGGTCAGTACTGAGAGAGTGCTGCATTGTCAGAGGGTCAGTACTGAGGGAGTGCTGCACTGTCAGAGGGTCAGTACTGAGGGAGTGCCGCACTGTCAGAGGGTCAGTACTGAGGGAGTGCTGCACTGTCAGAGGGTCAGTACTGAGGGAGTGCTGCACTGTCAGAGGGTCAGTACTGAGGGAGTGCCGCACTGTCAGAGGGTCAGTACTGAGGGAGTGCTGCACTGTCAGAGGGTCAGTACTGAGGGAGTGCTGCACTGTCAGAGGGGGGGCTTCAAGGGAAATCCCATCGACACGCAACGGGAATATCGAATCCCGCTGCTAGCGATCGGCGCACACGCGGCTGGGCCTCCGGAGATTCCAGTTCCTGTGAGACTATCTGGGGATCAGCAGAGAAATCCATTCTGAGGCCAATATTCATCCTCAATCCGTAACCATGGGAACACATTGTCTGCTCATTATCACATTGCTGCCTGTGGGATCTTGCTGTGTACAAACCCGTTGCTGCGTTTCCTACATCACAACAAAGACTACACCGTACATGTACCTCATTGCCTGTAAAACACTCGGGATGTCCTGAGGATGGGAAGGGCGCTATAGAAATGCAAGTGCTTCATTTCATTCATTGCTTTTCAATCTCTGTTTTCAGACTCACATCAAACACATTGTTTAAATCTGCTAAATCTTTACAACCCCATAAAAAATTTTATTGTCCATCTAAATCCTCACATAAAGACATTCCGAATGTTCCAGTCCAACATCCCAGTGTGTGAATGAATATTGTTCAGTTTGTGTCACTCATTACACAGCCCAGTGACTGAGTGCACATCGCTGTGTTTCTCTCTCACTATACACCATGATCTTTACAATATACTCTCATTAACCATCATTGTCTGGAACTTGCACTCAGAGAAATAAAACATTTATCATGGAATTTTGGAAAACAGTGGGGATTATCCAATAGGTAATGATTGTAATAAATTGTGACCAACACACTCTGTTATTTAAAGTTAACACTGGAATATCTCAATCTCGACAAACCAGAACAGAGTGATTGATGGGATCAGACCAACAGTGAGAATATTGTCTGAAAATTAACCTTGTCTTATTCCAGTAATTAGGAGTGTGATGGAATACTCTCCACTTGCCTGGTTGAGTGCAGCTCCAACAACAGTCAAAACGCTCGACACCAACCAGGACAAAGCAGCCCTGCTTGATTAGCACCCCGTCCACTAACGTAAGCATTAGTGCCTTCAATCACTGGTGCAAAGTAGCAGCCGTGTGTACCATCTACAAGATGCACTGCAGTAACTCACCAAGGTTCCTGAGACAGAACCTTCCAAACCACATGACCACCACCATCTAGAAGGACAAGAGCAGTAGATACCTGGGAACCCCACCACCTGGAGGTTCCCCTCCGAGTCACTCACCACCCTGACTTGGAAATATATCACCGTTCCTTCACTGTCACTGGGGCAACATCCTGGCACTCCCTCCCTAACAGCACAATAGGTGTGTCTGCACCACAGGGGTGCGGTGTTTCAAGAAGGGAGCTCACCATCACCTTCTCAAGGGGCAATTAGGGATGGGCAATAAACGCTGACCTGACCAGTGATACCCACATCCTGTGACTGAATAAAGTAATTGCGTTGTGTTACTGCCCAGTTAAATCTCTCGATGTTCTCTGTATTGATGCTGTATTGAGGCAATCTGACAGGGTTCTGCCTCCGGTTATTGATACTATTAACCCTGCACTGTCTGAAGGACAATTTTTTCAGGTAAGATGTTGATCTGAGCTCTTTTCATGTGAATATGAAGGGTCCCAGGGTCAGCGTTGATGAAGAGCAGGGAAATTCACTCTGATTTTCTTGATCAAGATTTATCTGACAACCAACATCAATAAAACATTGTGTGGTCTTTGCTCTTTGTGAAATCTTTCTGTGTACTGTTACTCCCCCAGGCCAGACCCCAGAACTGTCTCGGGTACTTTCTGTCAGTGAAGAGGATATCTCGCTCCAGCAGTGATTTCACGAAGAAATACGGATATGGTAAAGTAGAACAAACAGGGGATTAAAACTATTACTAACAGGGGATTAAAACTATCCTAACATCACAGAAATATAGTTTACAATTACCAGTCAAACAATGCTTAACAATAAAAAGAAACACTTTAACTATTGAGGCATAGGCTATATTCTAAATGGGGAAATGCTTCGGAAAGCAGAAGCACAAAGGGACTTGGGAGTCCTTGTTCACGATTCTCTTCAGGTTAACGTGCAGGTTCAGTCGGTAGTTAGGAAGGCAAATGCAATGTCAGCATTCATGTCGAGAGGGCTAGAATACAAGACCAGGGATGTACTTCTGAGGCTGTATAAAGCTCTGGTCAGACCCCATTTGGAGTATTGTGAGCAGCTTTGGGCCCCGTATCTGAGGAAGGATATGCTGGCCTTGGAGAGGGTCCAGAGGAGGTTCACAAGAATGACCCCTGGAATGAAGAGCTTGTCGCATGAGGAACGATTGCGGACTCTGGGTCTGTACTCATTGGAGTTTAGAAGACGAGGGTGGATCTTATTGAAACGTACAGGATACTGCGAGGCCTGGATAGAGTGGACGTGGAGATGGAGAGGTCGTTTCCACTTGTAGGAAAAACTAGAACCAGAGGACACAATCTCAGACTAAAGGGACGATCCTTTAAAACAGAGATGAGGAGGAATTTCTTCAGGGTGGTGAATCTGTGGAACTCTTTGCTTCAGAAGGCTGTGGAGGCCAAATCACTGTGTCTTTAAGACAGAAATAGATAGATTCATTATTAATAAGGGGATCAGGGGTTATGGGGCGAAGGCAGGAGAATGGGGATGAGAAAATATCAGCCATGATTGAATGGCGGAGCAGACTCGAGTGGCCTAATTCTACTCATATATCATATGGTCTGATGGTCTGACTGATACCTTCTTTATCCCCAATCAACCAAACCCCATCACAGGTCAAAACTCACTTTTAAATAGGGTTAGCAAACACAAGGTTACTGATCTATCTTTAGAAAGAAAGATCTTTTGAAAGGCTGCTTGAAAAGAGAGAGAGATCCTGTCAGACTAATGATGAATCTCTGCCAGTCTTCTGCAGATATTGTTGTCCAGCCAGAAAACTACCTCAAAACTGAATGCCCCAGACCTGGCTCCTCCTATTAATTACATCATCCCCATTGCACTCAAATCCCATGTTTAAAAATCAGTTCAAACACTGGTCTGGATTCTCCATTCCCCAGCTGTGTGTTTCTGAGCAGCGCACTGGTCGCTCGTGGCAGGATTCTATCTTCCCGCCGCTTGTCCAATGGGATTTCCCATTGAAACTATCCCACGCTGCTACGAAGCCCGCTGGTGGGGCCAGTGGGAAAAGCGAATCTCAGCGGCTTAAGAATTCTGGCCAATGTCTCTAATTATCTTCCCTCCCAGAAAGCATCACAAAAATCCATTAAGCCTCTCCTTGTAAACATAAGCATGGTCTAAGATGACAATGATTTCACTTTTATGACATCTTAATGGTACCTCCTGCAGCCACAGTGTCTGTCTTTCTTTTGAACCAGGATTTTCAAAAATATTACTGCACCAGATATATACACACCCTAACCAAGGCTTTTAAAACCATTACTGCACCAGAACGGGCTACATGGTAGCACAATGGTTAGCACTGTTGCTTCACAGCGCCAGGGTCCCAGGTTCGATTTGCGGCTTGGATCACTGTCTGTGCAAGACTCCAGGAAGGTATGTTGCCTCCCGGGCTGTCGTGGTGCATATCGGCACCAACGATATAGGTAAAAAACGGGATGAGGTTCTCCAAGCTGAATTCAGGGAGTTAGGAGATAAACTAAAAAGTAGGAGCTCAAAGATCGTAATCTCGGGATTGCTACCAGTGCCACACGCTAGTCAGAGTAGGAATGACAGGATAGACAGGATGAATGCGTGGCGTGAGAGATGGTGCAGGAGGGAGGGTTTCAGATTTTTGCGACTTTGGAACCAGCTCCGGGAGAGGTGGGACTATTACAAATCGGACGGCCTACACCTGGGCAGGACTGGAACCGATGTCCTAGGGGGATGTTTGCGAACACTGTTGGGGAAGGGGTGGGAACCAATGCAGAAAGTCAGAGGGTAGTATTACGGGCCAGGGTTTAGAGAATCCCAAAGTGTATCATAGGGTTCATCTGACCCACAACTTTGAATAGATTGTGGTTATGGGGAGCACAAGGGCTCACTTTACAGGTGTGATGCAACAGAGAACTAAAAGTATTTTAAAACAAAAAACAATGTTTATTAATAAAACCAGCTAACACTTTATGAACCCACAATAAACATCTTAACAACCATCAACTAAAATACTCCCCCAAAGAATACATACTCTATAAGTTGTTGATCCCCAAATTTCTTTCTCTGTCAGTCTGGCCTCAATAAAAGTTGAGATGGATTCGCATGTAAAAAGAAGTTATTTATTTAGCTTGCAAGCTTGAATCATCTTACAGAAACGTAAGAGACATCCAGCCTCTTACACCCCAGAAAACGACTGAACTAAAAGACAAAGGGATCTCTGCAAAATCAATTCAAATGGTATCAAGTTTCACATACTCGACGGACATAGGTCAGCCTATGTCCCTCCTGACCTGTTCGATCTATTCTGATTGGCTCACTTCCAATCCCTTTCTCTGGCCCCTATCAATGCAGCATCACTCTCATAGACACACCTCTTCCTGCTTTTTCCATGCGGTCTCAAACCCCTTTGTCCCTAACTGCCAGAATCAAAGTGGCTTATTTCTACATTACATTAACTAGTAACTCTAAAGTAACTATTTTATATCACATTCGTCATTCCCTCCTTTTATCATTCCATGATAACCGAACTATCCAATCCATAGCTACGGTTCCTCATCTAAAAAGATCCGTCGCTGCATTTCCAATTCCTGTCTTAGCCCCCCTTCATCTGCCTCACCCTCATGGATTTTAACAGTTAAATTTTTTTCCGGTGATTGGGGCGGTGATCTGATCTAGTGCACCCCGCATTCTACCCATCACACATTTAAGGATGGCCAGGCCCACAAAGATGCAGCCGATAGCTACCACTAGATACATGGCCATATTTATCAACCAGTCCTTCCATCCTCCAAATCCCCAGTTACCCCAAGAGTCAGGATCCTGCATCCCGTCCAAGTGATCCCGTATGCGATCCATAAATTTAGTAATGTTAGCGGTCAAGTCCTGAACACCCATGATACACTTGCCCTGTACTATGGCGCATACCCCACCCTCACGGGCCAGAAGATAGTCAAGAGCATGCCGGTTCTGCATTGCAAACAACCGTAGCTGAGACAACTCCTTGGTTATTGCCCCGAGGGCTCCCAAGGTTTACTACCCGGGTTTTCCTCAGTTTGGCCTTTAACTAACTTAAGTGTATCTCCCGGTAACCTACGTTCTAGCTGTACTTCCCTTCTCACACGCCCCGTCCTCTCTCTAGTCCCTTTCTCTTTCTCATGGTCTCTTCCTACACTCTTCTGACAGCCTGATTTTACCTTTATTGTACCACTTTTAACACATCCAAAATCAAATTTACATGTATTCCAAAAACAAGGCAATGTCCATATAATGTTCCCTTCCCATCGCCGGGACCGGTGCAGCTGCTTCATGACTCCTGCATTCTCCTTAACTTTGATGACCTTCCATGAGTCGATACCATGTCCTCGTATATGGGGGCAGCGAAGAACATCACCTTTGCATAGGTGATGTATCCTTGTAGATTGGTTGGGGCTACACAGATACATAATATTCCCCTTTTCCATATCCATCGCCAATAACACGCCAAGCGAAGTGAGGCCAAATATCAGACAGACGATGCGTAGCCACTCCATCATGCTCCACACCTGTAAAATAGCACTGGAGAAGGGAGGCAGGTTAGTATCCGACCTTTTACAGTAGTGGAGATGGACTCAATTTACAGTGATGTAGGTGGAACCAAGCACTTCGCCCCTCCACTTTAACTGCTGTGGGGGTGGTAAGGAGAACTTGGAAGGGCCCGTCCCATCGCGGCTCCGACCCCTTCCTAGTCCAATTTTTGACCATTACATAACTACCGGGCTGGACTGAAAGTGAGCTAGGTACTGGGGGCAATGGCTGGTGAGCCGCGCGGACTTGGCCATGGAGTTCCTTGAGCACTTGCGTAAGGGCTAGAACATAGGTGGTCATTTCTTCAGTCATCTGATGAAACTGAACCCGTCTGGGAACCTGCAGGCTCCAAGGAGTTCTAAGAGGCCTGCCATAAAGAATCTCGGCGGGAGAGAGCCGGGCCGGTCCTGCAGGTGTAACCCGCAGCTGGAAGAGGGCAACGGGGAGCAACTTAAGCCATGTCAGTCCCGTGTCTGCTCTTAATTTTGCCAATTTAGTTTTGAGGGTCTGATTGTGTCTCTCAACCAACCCGGCCGCCTGCGGTCTGTAAGGACAGTGTAACTGCTGGCGTATGCCCAACTGGGAGCAAAACTCCTTGTTAATTTGTCCAATAAAATGAGGCCCATTATCAGAACTTAACTGAGCTGGTATACCGTACCGGGGAATGATTTCCCTCATCAAGACTTTAACCACAGGAGCAGCTTTACTATAGATAGTCGGATACGCCTCGACCCATCTGCTGAACACATCCACAATGACCAAAACATATTTGTAACATTGACACCTTTCCAACTCAATGTAATCCATTTGGAGCGTCTCAAAGGGACCACTGGGCAACGGGGTTTGCCCCTTCCCACAAGGGATACCTTTTCCGGTGTTATATTGCTGACAAATCAAACACCGATTACTGATACTTTGGGCCAACCCCTGCATTTTAGGGTGCCACCAAGTGTCAAGCAACAAATCACTAGTCCCTCGAGCCCCACAATGAGTTGCAAAGTGTACACATTCAATGACCCATAAAGCCAGCGCATCAGACATACAAGTCTGATGTGCAGGCGTGGTCCATAAAGAGGAAACAGAATCATATGTACAACCTAACCGTTTCCACATTTGTTTATCACTCTCAGGAGCGTCCTCCTGTAACCTTATGACGTCTTGGATGGTTGGCATTCGCTTGTCAGAAGCAGACATATTCATAGTAGATCGTTTAGTCTGACTTAACATTTTAGGCACCATCACTTGCTGAATTTGCGCGGCTGTTCGCGCTGCACGATCTGCTCGTTCATTACCAACGTCAACTGGGGTTGTACCATTCGTGTGGGCAGCGCATTTAATAACGGAAATCTGCGCGGGCATAAGGAGGGCCTGCAGTAGGCCATTAACTAAACCCCGGTGGGATATTTGACCACACATAATCATGTCAGGTTGTTCTGACGAAATGTCACTCAAATCGCCCCTTATTGTGGTAGTTTCCTGAATCAAGGCTAAACAGTCATGGACAGGGGGACCACTAAGAAAACAGGCTGGATTGATAGTGGTACAGTATTTAAATGTCAGACGTGGATTGTTCAAAAGGTATATCTCATACCTATTCTGACGAGCTGCGGTAAGATGCTGACCATTCGCCCCATATCCCTGGCATGGTACTGGTCATGGACCTGACGTGTAATATGAGGGCTTACCGAAGCTGACTGTGGCCATAAATGTGGTGATATTGTAACAAAATCGGCTGTACCTTCTTTTCCCGTGACTGTGGCTGTAACCTTGACTGGCCATTCGGTCTCAAGTAATGGCCGGTATTTGTCCTCCAACTCCCTGTTTCGTCCAGTTCTGTCATAGGCCAGGGTAACGTGATGCAGTGACTGTTCAACGTCTAACGTCCACCACTGGGGGGTGATAGAAATATAGCACTGTTGTCTCATCCTCCTCTTCGCTGATCCACCCACCCAAAGTCACTATATTGGAGCTCCTGCTGGTAAACTACCATTTCTGCCGCTTGTTGGGGTCGCAGATCATCCTTTTTCATTACATACTCAGTCTTAACCTTTGTAACTGAGCCTCCTTCTTGGCCTACACCCTCCTTCCAGTAAAATCTGACTGCCCTTGCCATCTGAGAAGAGTCGTTCTCTGTCCAATTCATGTTATTACATTTCACAGCAGTAACCACAGAAGGTGGTAGGCAATGCATTAACATAGCACAGTATTGAGGGGAATTCTGACCATTTTGATACAGCAAATCGCCTGACTGCCCCCGGTAGATTTCATTAAAACGCTCCAGAAATTCCTCTGGCTCGTCAATCTTCCTAGGTTTTAGGTCTAAGATAACAGAAAGATTTATGGGCCTTTGAAATGTGCTATTCAACGCATTCAAGATCTGTGTCCTTCTTTTCTCTATTTGCTCTCTTTTTTTTAAAAACTTAAAAATGTTTGAAAATTCAAATTGAATTACTGCAACTTGCAAGCTTAGCTCTGATCTCAACTCAGAACTAAATTTACAATTTGCTTAACACAAACTTGTATAACATTTACAACTTAATTATTTCTTTATCTTAACAATTTTTCTTTTAACAAGTTTTTTTCTTTTACATACACATAAGTATTAGCAAAATCAACTATCATCTCCAGATTGACACTTTTTAAAATGGTGTCCATGATCTTCTTTAAGTTTCTATTAATCTCCAGATAAAATGAGATAAACCTTATTTCAAGTAAGTAAAACTTAAGATTCTGGCAATTTCAATCAATTGCTTTCGAAAATAATAACTTTTATCAAAGAGGTGGAGAAACCCACTGGTTTCCTTTAATTAATTCAAAACGTAACTTTGCTGGTGTTCACTGACTCAAAGGAAAGGTATCCGATTACACTATGGCTGCTGCTGTTATCTCAAAGCCTGAGTGAGAAGCACTGTCTGTTTTCAACTCCGCCTGCTGCTGTTAACCCTTTGAGAGACTTCTGCTTCAACCAATATGCAGCATTCCTCACAATCTCAACTAGACCTCGGAACTTTACAGTCCAAGGAGACAATTTTAGCTTAATCAACTATATATTTAAAACACTCACACATAGAGTTGAACCATCTTCAGATTTAAAAACAGTTATACTGGACTGAACCTCCATCTATTGAAGTCTCATCAGCCCCTGAACCCATATAATAGACTGAACCTTCATTAATGAAGTCACATCAGCCCCTGAACCCATATAATAGACTGAACCTTCATTAATGAAGTCACATCAGCCTCTGAACCCTTATAATAGACTGAACCTTCATTAATGAAGTCACATCAGCCTCTGAACCCTTATAATAGACTGAACCTTCATTATTAAAGTCCCATCAGCCCAAAACCCTAACCCAAGCCGAAACAACAATATGAAATCCCATCAATTAAAGTGCTAATCCCCAGACTGACCTGTGATTTCGTCGAGGCGGTCTTTCTGTGCCAACCGCGAGTGACCAGACTAATCAGACGATAAGAAGAGGGGAACAATCAATGCGCGGTCGTTTTCCAGTTCTACATTGAGGGCCCTTTGTTCCCCATCCTCCTGTTCATAATCAGTCTAATTCTGATTTCGCAGTTGGATCAGGATCGCCCAGAGAAATCCCGGTTTTCGGCACCAAATGTTGATCCCCAAATTTCTTTCTCTGTCAGTCTGGCCTCAATAAAAGTTGAGATGGATTTGCACGTAAAAAGAAGTTATTTATTAAGCTTGCAATCTTGAATCATCTTACAGAAACGTAAGAGGCATCCAGCTTCTTACACCCCAGAAAACGACTGAACTAAAAGACAAAGGGATCTCTGCAAAATCAATTCAAATGGTATCAAGTTTCACATACTCGACGGACATAGATCAGCCTATGTCCCTCCTGACCTGTTCGATCTATTCTGATTGGCTCACTTCCAATCCCTTTCTCTGGCCCCTATCAATGCAGCATCACTCTCATAGACACACCTCTTCCTGCTTTTTCCATGCGGTCTCAAACCCCTTTGTCCCTAACTGCCAGAATCAACGTGGCTTATTTCTACATTACATTAACTAGTAACTCTAAAGTAACTATTTTATATCACATTCGTCAAAGTAACCCTTAATCTTTCCTTAAAGACATATACCCTCTTTAGCTCAGAGATCAGATTCAAATTATCTACTGAGAGCAGTTATCACTTTGAAATCCTCAAAGGATCTGGAGACAGTCTTTAGATTGCAGAGAGAGATCCTTAATCAGCTGCTTGATTTTCCTGCAGCTATCCAGCCCTGAAAATGAAACTAAAACTCACAGATACACACCAGCTTTTGTTCAAAGTGAAAGTAAAAGCAGACAGACAGCTCAGCTCCACCCACTCTCTGACATCACTGCAGCCATTTGATAAACACCCATTTCTTAAAGGTACTCCCACATGATGGTAGTACAGAGGGAACAGAAACAAAAGCCAGTAAGGAGAAAAGTGGAAGGCAGAGAAACAGATTGAACTGCCCAGTATGGCTGGGGGGTGGACCCAGGGCAGTGGGTCAGCGGGAGAAATAACTGAGGGAGAGCTACAGCTTAAGGCCAGTAAGATTAAAAGGAAGAGCAGGCAGGGAGTGGTTGGTCAACGCAGTGGGTCTGGTGGGCTGAAGTGCATTAGTTTCAATACGAGGAGTATTTCAGGTAAGACAGATGAACTTAGAGCTTGGATTAGTGCATGGAATTATGATGTTGCTGCTATTACAGAAACTTGGTTGAAAGAGGGACAGGATTGGCAACACAACATTCTGGGATTTAGATGTTTCAGGCAGGATAGAGGGGGATGCAAAAGTGATGGGGGTGGGATTATTTGCTAAGGAGAATATCACAGCTGTGCTGAGGGAGGACACCTTGGAGGATTCAGGCAGCGAGGCAATATGGGTAGAGCTCAGGAATAGGAAGGGTGCTGTCACAATGTTGGAGGTTTACTACAGACCTCCTAACAGCCAGCGGGAGACAGAGGAGCAGATATGCAGACAGATCTTGGAAAGGTGAATAAGCAATAGGGTTGTTGTGGTGGGTGATTTCAACTTTCCCTATATTGACTGGGGCACACTTACTGCTAGAGGCATGGATGGAGCAGAATTTGTAAGGAGCGTCCAGGAGGGTTTCTTGAATCAATATGTAAATAGCCCAACTTGGGAAGGAATCGTATTAGACCTGGTGCTGGGAGCCCGGCCAGGTGATCGAAGTTTCAGTAGGAGATCATTTCGGGAACTTATAATTCTATAAGTTTTCAGCTGCTTATGGAAAAGGACAAGAGTGGTCCTCAGGTGAAGGTGTTAGACTGGGGGAAGGCTAATTACAACAGCATTAGGCAGGATCTGGGGACTGTTGACTGGGCGAGGCTGTTTGAGGGAAAATCAACATCCGGCATGTGGGAGGCTTTCAAATGTAAGTTGATCAGAATTCAGGCCCGGCATGTCCCTGTGAGGACGAAAGATAAGGGTGAAATGAAATGAAAATCGCTTATTGTCACAAGTAGGCTTCAATGAAGTTACTGTGAAAAACCCCTAGTCGCCACATTCCGACGCCTGTTCGGGGAGGCTGGTACGGGAATTGAACCGTGCTGCTGGCCTGCCTTGGCCTGCTTTCAAAGCCAGCGATTTCGCCCTGTGCTAAACCAGCCCCATGTGGCAAGTATAGGGAGCCCTGGATAACGAGGGATATAATGAACCTTGTCAAAATGGAAAAGGAAACATTCATAAGGTCTAAAAGGCTCAGGACAGATGAATCCCTTGAAGAATGTAAAGCAAGTAGGAAGGAACTTAAGGTAGGAGTTAGGAAGGCTAAAAGGGGTCATGAAATGTCATTGGCAAACAGGACTAAGGAAAATCCGAAGACGTTTTATACATATGTAAAGAGCAAGAGGGTAGCCAGGGAAAGGGTTGGTCCATTCAAGGATATTGGAGGGAATCTATGTGTGGAACCAGAGGAAATGGGGGAGGTACTAAATTAATAATTTGCCTCAGTATTCAACAAAGAAAAATGTTATGGACCAGGGTTTAGGAACTTCCAAACTACATCATGGAGTTCATCTGACCTCTAACTGTTTATTGATTTTGGTTACGATGAGCCTGTCTTTCAGATGTTATTCAACAGAGTTCTTCGGCTCTTTTAATCAAAAAGACAAGCTTTATTCTACAAATTTAGTTAACATTTGTATAAACACACACAGTGAGCATTTTTATCAATCACAAGCATAAAGACCCCCCCCCCCCACACAGCTACAGTACTCTATGTATAACCCTTAATGAATTCCCCCCTAACTGTTCCAATTCAATAACAAAATCCAAGTAAAACCAGAAACCTCTTTTCAAAAGCATGGCCCGGCACACGGCATTCTCACTGGTATAAGACTGTTGTTATTGACACTCTGTCTCCCTTCTCAAACAGCAGGTTTGAATTCCTTCCACAAAGCAATTATCTCTTTTACATTATCAGGCAGTCTGGAAACAGCTTTTTAAATGAAGATGGAGAAACACTTCTTTCAACCCGTGCAGTTCAAACCCAGTCCAAATTCAAAGCGAAAGAAAAATTTGCAAAGCCACAGCCCAGCTCCACCCACACAATTACATCACTGAAGCCATGTGATAAGACAAAAACATTCCTTAAACGGACACTCCCAGGACAGAAGGACTTGGTGGGTGAGGAGTATAGGGTAGAGTGTGTAGATATTCTGAGTCATGTTGATATTAATAAAAAGGAGGTGTTGGGCATCTTAAAAAGCATTAAAGTAGATAAGTCCCCAGAGCCTGATGTGATCTACCCCAGAATACTGCAGGAGGCAAGTGAGGAAATTGCTGGGGCCTTGACAGTAATCTTTGTCTCCTCATTGGCTACGGGGAAGTTCCAGAGGTCTGGAGAGGAGCCAATGTTGTTCCATTGTTTAAGAAGGACAGCAGGGATAATCCATGAAATTATAGGCCGGTGAGCCTTACGTCAGTGGTAGGGAAATTATTGGAAAAGATTCTTAGAGATAGGATTTACTCGCATTTGGAAACAAATGGACTTATTAGTGATGGACAGCATGGTTTTGTGAATTTGATCGAGTTTTTCGAGGAAGTGACAAAGATGATAGATGAGGGAAAGGCATTAGATGTTGTATACATGGACTTCAGTAAAGCCTTTGACAAGGTACCTCATGGTAGACTGGTACAAAAGGTGAAGTCACATGGGATCAGAGGAGAGCTGGCAAGTTGGATACAGAACAGGCTTGGGCACAGAAGACAGAGGGTAGCAGTAGAAGGTACTTTTCTGAATGGAAGGCTGTGACTAGCAGCATTCCACAGGGATCAGTTCTGGGGCCTTTGTTGTTCGCGGTGTATGTAAATGATTTGGAAGAAAATGTAGCAGTTCTGATTAGTAAGTTCGCAGACGACACAAAAATTGGTGGAGTTGTGGATAGTGAAGAGGTTAGTCAGAGGATACAGCAAGATATAAACTGGTTGGAGTCTTGGGAGGAGAAAAGGCAGATGGAGTTTAATCCGGACAAGTGTGGGGTAATGCACTTTGGAAGGTCCAATGCATGTAGGAATTACACAGTAAATGGTAGAACTCTTGCGAGTTCTGACAGGCAGAGAGGTCTGGGCATGTCCACCGATCGCTGAAAGTGACAACGCATGTGGGTAAGGTGGTCAAGAAGACTACGGCATGCTGGCCTTCACCGGTCGGGGCATTGAATATAAAAATTGGCAAGTCATGTTGCAGCTGTACAGGACCTTTGTTAAGTCTCATTTGGAATATTGTGCGCAATACACAAGAGGGTGGTAAATATATGGAACGCGCTGCCTGGGGAGGTGGTGGGAGCAGGTACGATAGCGGCATTTAAGGGGCATGGAGACAAATAAATGAATAGGGTGGGATTGGAAGGATACGGACTCAGTAAGTGCAGACGGTTTTAGTTTAGGCAGGCACCATGGTCGGCACTGGCTTGGAGGGCCGAATGGCCTGTTCCTGTGCTGTATTATTCTTTGTCTTTGTTGTGCCAAAATTGGGTAATTTGGACATTCTGAATTCTCCCTCTGTGCACCCAAGCAAGTGCCAGAATGTGGCGACTAGGGGCTTTTCACAGCAACTTCATTGCAGTGTGTGGTAGTCTGTGTAGAGGTACTACGGTACCTGGTAATGCTGGAACACCATTGGTAGATATTGTATGTTTCCTATTGGTCAAGCTGTATGGTAGCTCCGCCCTGCATGGCAGGGTATAAGAGCCTGTGCCGCCCCAGCAGCCTTCTTTCTGTACCTGAGCTGCTGGGGGAAACAGCCTTCAGTTGGACTACAACCTCGCTTTAGTGGTCATTGATCGTGCATCAATTTAATAAGCTAGATTTAAAAGGATGGAGCTCCGAATCAAGCCGGAGTGTCTGCAACTCAGCCCCCACGCGGCAAACTCAGCGGCAACCTTCAAACACTGGCTGGCGTGTTTTAAAGGATATCTCGGAACGGCCGAAAACACACCCACGGGAGAACAGAAATTGCAAGTCCTGCACTCGAGGGTGAGCCCGGAGATTTACACCCTCATCGAGGACGCGGACGACTTCGATGCAGCAATGGAGCTGTTAAAAGGACATTATATTCGCCCGGTAAACCGGGCAGATTGCCCGACATCTGCTAGCAACGAGGCGACAAATCCCTGGGGAATCACTGGAAGAATTCTATCGTGCACTCCTGGTGTTGGGGAGAAACTGCAGCTGCCCGCCGGTTTCGGCGAGCGACCACACAGAACTCTTGATCCGGGACGCTTTCGTGGCAGGTATGCTGTCCTCCCAAATCCGGCAGCAATTGCTGGAAAAAGACACCCTCGGCCTCAAGGAGGCACGGGTCCTTGCAGGCTCCCTGGATGTGGCCTCCAGAAACGCCCGCGCTTACGTTCCCGACCGCGTGGCAGCCCCCTGGGCAGCGTGGAACCCCTCCGCAAGCGACCCCGAGACATCCCCCATCCCCCCACAAGCTTGCGCTGCAAGGCGGCCTGGCAACCCCGGGGGGCCCCGCTGCTACTTTTGCGGGCAGGCCAAGCACCCCCGGCAGCGCTGCCCGGCCCGCGCATCCACCTGCAAGGGATGCGGTAAAAAGGGCCACTTTGTGGTGGTATGCCAGGCCCCTGCGGTCTCCGGTGGCGAATGCGGACCGCCACCACAAACCTCTCCACGGTCCCCATGCGGCCCCCGGGCGCCGCCATCTTGTCCCACGGACGACACGTTCGATGGATGGTCTCCGCCATTTTGTGCACCCCCAGCCATGTGCGACCAATGGGAGCCGCCATCTTGGATGGACTCCCAGGACCCCAGCTCGGCTGACCGTACACCGCCCGAAGAGAACACTCAACTGCTGAGATTAGCCTCGGTGACCCTGGACCAGTCCCGGCCTCGAACACTCTCAACTGCTACAACAACCGTACTAATCAATGGGCACGAGGCGTCCTGCTTAATCGACTCTGGGAGCACTGAGAGCTTCATACACCCCGACACGGTAAGGCGCTGTTCTCTCCTCGTCCACCCCATTAATCAAAAAATCTCACTGGCCTCCGGTTCCCACTCAGTAGAGATAAAGGGATTTTGTGTAGCAAACCTCACGGTCCAGGGAAGGGAGTTTAAAAATTACCGGCTCTACGTCCTTCCCCACCTCTGCGTGGCCACACTCCGAGGTTTAGACTTCCAGTGTCATCTCCAAAGTCTAACTTTCAAATTCAGCAGCCCTATACCCCCCTCACTGTCTGCGGCCTCGCGACCCTCAAGGTCAATCCGTCTTCCCTGTTTGCGAATCTCACCCCGGATTGCAAACCCGTCGCCACCAGGAGCAGACGGTACAGTGCCCAAGATCGGATCTTTCTTAGGTCAGAGGTCCAAAGGCTACTGAGGGAAGGAGTCACTGAAGCTAGCAACAGTCCCTGGAGAGCTCAAGTAGTGGTGGTAAAGACCAGGGAGAAGCATAGGGTGGTCATCGACTACAGTCAGACCATCAACAGGTTTACGCAGCTGGACGCGTACCCTCTCCCCCGCATATCCGACCTGGTAAACAGGATTGCGCATTACAAGGTCTTCTCCACGGTGGATCTTAAGTCCGCCTACCACCAGCTCCCCATCCGCACTAGTGACCGCAAATACACTGCCTTCGAGGCAGATGGGCGGCTCTATCACTTCTTAAGGGTTCCCTTTGGTGTCACCAACGGGGTCTCGGTCTTCCAGCGCGAGATGGACCGAATGGTTGACCGGTACGGTTTACGGGCAACATTCCCGTATCTCGATAATGTCACCATCTGCGGCCACGACCAGCAGGACCACAACACCAACCTCCGAAAATTCCTCCAGACCGCAAAGATCCTTAACCTTACATACAACAAGGATAAATGCGTGTTTAGCACCGACCGCTGTAGACATGTAAAATGGCTGACTCCCGATTAGAATGGCCAAACCCCGATCTAAAATGGCGAACGGAAGAGGCTGATGGGAAAATCAGCCAACAGGACTCAAACAGACAGCTGCAGGTAAAACAGTGTATTCACCTCTGGGGAAGCCAGACCGATACCTGCAGCCGTCAACATCACAACACCCCAGCCATTTGCATATTAAACAGCCATCCCCGGGAACAATTGCTACAAATTAGCAACACAGAGCCGACCCAGGCTTTTCGGCGCCAGCAGGACCTGACAAAGAGAGGTAAACGACCACCTCTCGATCAAGGAATCGCTCCAGCATTGGAGAATATCGAACCAAGTGATTGGGACCAAGTCCAATCATTTGGAACCAGGTAAAAGGTCCGCCCCGAGAGGCGGGAAGCCCCTGGGGACTATAAGAATAGGGGCCAAGTTCAACTCGACCCTTCTTCTCCTGCTCGCAATTTTCGAGACCCTTCTACAAGAGAACTGTAAGTTTTACTCCAGCGATCGCTACCAGAAAGACACTCCTGACTATCGACTTGTACCAGCTTTTGAATCTCGCAGGCTCAGAAACAATTCGAAAGACCATTCGTTTCCCTGACCTGGTGGGCCATTTCCAAAGGTAAGTATTGGCCTGTTAGTGGTAGGTAGTAGTCGAGAAGTAGGATTATTGTATAAGTATTAATTGCTGTATATAATAAATGAGCGTTGATTTAACTCTTACTAAGCGGTGTGCTGTGTTATTAATCATAACCTGAACTTGAACCACGTGGCGGTATCAGAAAGATACCTGGTGACTCATGAGCAAAGGTGACAGGATTAGAGCAAATAAACTAAGGCTAAAACGAGCAACGCCGCCTAGCCATCCTCGGCTATGTAGTGCGAAATGGAGTTACAGACCCTGAACGCATGTGCCCCCTTATGAAGTTCCCCCTCCCTCACTGCTCCAAGGCCCTGAAGCGCTGCCTAGGATTTTTTAGCTACTACGCCCAGTGGGTCCCCAACTATGCAGACAAGGCCCGTCCCCTGATCCAATCCACAGTTTTTCCCCTGTCGATAGAGGCCCGCCAGGTCTTCAGCCGCATCAAAGCGGATATCGCAAAGGCCACGATGCACGCCATCGACGAGTCCCTCCCCTTCCAGGTCGAGAGCGATGCGTCCGACGTAGCTCTGGCGGCCACCCTCAACCAAGCGGGCGGACCCGTGGCCTTCTTCTCCCGTACCCTCCATGCTTCCGAAATCCGCCACTCCTCAATCGAAAAGGAGGCACAGGCCATAGTAGAAGCTGTGCGACATTGGAGGCATTACCTGGCCGGCAGGAGATTCACTCTCCTCACTGACCAACGGTCGGTTGCTTTCATGTTCGATAATGCACAGCGGGGCAAGATAAAAAACGATAAGATCTTGCGGTGGAGGATCGAACTCTCCACCTACAACTACGAGATCTTGTATCGTCCCGGGAAGCTAAACGAGCCTCCTGACGCCCTGTCCCGCGGCACATGTGCCACCGCACAAGTGGACCGCCTCCGAGCCCTCCACGAGGACCTCTGCCACCCGGGGGTCACTCGCTTTCTCCACTTTATCAAGACCCGCAACCTGCCCTCCTCCATCGAGGAGATCAGGACAGCCACCAGGGACTGCCAAATCTGCGCGGAGTGCAAACCGCACTTCTACCGGCCAGAGAGGGCGCACCTGATAAAGGCTTCCCATCCCTTTGAACGCCTCAGCATGGATTTCAAAGGCCCCCTCCCCTCCACCGACTGCAACACGTACTTCCTGAACATGATTGACAAGTAGTCCCAGTTCCCATTCGCCATCCCCTGCCCCGACATGACCGCAACCACCGTCATCAAGGCCCTCCATAGCATCTTTGCACTGTTCGGGTTCCCTGCTCCCATACATGGTGATAGGGGGTCCTCCTTTATGAGCGACGAACTGCGTCAATTCCTGCTCAGCAAGGGCATCGCCTCGAGCAGGACGACCAGTTACAACCCCCGGGGTAACGGACAGGTAGAGAGGGAGAACGGAACGGTCTGGAAGACCGTCCTACTGGCCCTACGGTCCAGGAATCTCCCAGTCTCCCGCTGGCAGAAAGTCCTCCCAGATACCCTCCACTCCATCCGATCACTGCTTTGTACCACGACCAACCAAACACTTCACGAACGTCTCCTGGTCTTCCCCAGGAAGTCCTCCTCTGGGACCTCACTCCCGACCTGGCTGGCAACTCCCGGACCCACCCTGCTCCGAAACACGTGCGGGCACACAAGTCGGACCCGTTGGTCGAGAGGGTCCATCTTCTCCACGCTAACCCCCAGTACGCCTACGTGGCGTACCCCGACGGCCGACAAGATACGGTCTCCCTACGAGACCTGGCGCCCGCCGGATCCCCACGCACACCCCAGCCACCAGTCCCACCCTCCCTCCCACCGGTGCACCCTACAGGAGGATTGGTCCTTCCGCTGGCCCCATCTAAGCCCCCCCCCAACGCACCCTTCCCAGAGATTGAGGCTACGCTCCCGGAGTCACAGACGCCCGAGCCTCCACCGGCGTCACCACAAAAGCTTCGACGATCACAGAGGACGACCAGGGCCCCCGATCGACTGATTGCTTCATTTTAAAGTGTATATAGTTATTTGTGAATCTGTAAATAGTTACAAAACGCTGTACGGAGGTATTACGGCACCTCCATAACTATAATTTCTACCACGTTACCATGTTGTAATATCAAGCCACCACCCCCGCCGGACTCTTTTTTAACAGGGGGTGAATGTGGTAGCCTGTGTAGAGGTGTTACGGTACCTGGTAATGCTGGAACACCATTGGTAGATATTGTATGTTTCCTATTGGTCAAGCTGTATGGTAGCTCCGCCCTGCAAGGCGGGGTATAAGAGCCCGTGCTGCCCCAGCAGCCTTCTTTCTGTACCTGAGCTGCTGGGGGAAACATCTAGCTTATTAAAGCATTCAGTTGGACTACAACCTCACTTTAGTGGTCATTGATCGAGCATCACAGTGCTACTGTAAACCTACTTGTGACAATGATAAAGATTATTATTGTTATTATTATTATTACACATAATCCAATATACATACAAAATTCCCACATTCCTCTCACTTCTGTTTAGATCCACCATGGCCTCACCTCTCCCAATTTCTGTAATTTACTTCAATCCCATAATCTGTCTGAGATCTCTGTGTTCCTCTAATTCTGGCCTCCTCTCCATGGCTGATATTAACCATTCCGTCATTGGCAGCCGTGCCTTGAGGTGATGTGAGGTGATGCATTTTGGAAGATCCAATTCAAGAGCGAACTATACGGTCAATGGAAGAGTCCTGGGGAAAATTGATGTACAGAGAGATCTGGGAGTTCAGGTCCATTGTACCCTGAAGGTGGCTGCGCAGGTCGATAGAGTGGTCAAGAAGGCACACAGCATGCTTGCCTTCATCGGACGGGGTATTGAGTACAAGAGTCGGCAGGTCATGTTACAGTGGTATAGTACTTTGGTTCGGCCACATCTGGAATACTGCGTGCAGTTCTGGTCGCCACATTACCAAAAGGATGTGGATGCTTTAGAGACGGTGCAGAGGAGGTTCACCAGGATGTTGCCTGGTATGGAGGGCGCTACCTATGAAGAGAGGTTGAGTAGTTTAGGATTATTTTCATTAGAAAGACGGAGATTGAGGGGGGACCTCATTGAGGTCTACAAAATCATGAGAGGTATAGACAGGGTGGATAGCAAGAAGCTTTTTCCCCAGAGTGGGGGACTCAATTACTAGGGGTCACGAGTTCAAGGTGAGAGGGGGAAGGTTTAAGGGAGATGTGTGTGGAAAGTTCTTTACGCAGAGGGTGGTGGGTGCCTGGAACGCATTGCCGGCGGAGGTGGTAGAGGCGGGCACGATCATTTAAGATGTATTTTTAGATAGAGGATCTGGATCGGTGCAGGCTTAGAACACAGAACATTACAGCGCAGTACAGGCCCTTCAGCCCTCGATGTTGCGCCGACCTGTGAAACCACTCTAAAGCCCATCTACACTATTCCCTTATCGTCCATATGTCTATCCAATGACCATTTGAATACCCTTAGTGTTGGCGAGTCCACTACTGTTGCAGGCAGGGCATTCCACGCCCTTACTACTCTCTGAGTAAAGAACCTACCTCTGACATCTGTCTTATATCTGTCTCCCCTCAATTTAAAGCTATGTCCCCTCGTGCTAGACATCACCATCCGAGGAAAAAGGCTCTCACTGTCCACCCTATCCAATCATCTGATCATCTTGTATGCCTCAATTAAGTCACCTCTTAACCTTCTTCTCTCCAACGAAAACAGCCTCAAGTCCCTCAGCCCATTGCACCTCGCCCATCTGCAGACCCTTCCCCATGCACCTCGCCCATCTGCAGACCCTTCCCCATGCACCTCGCCCATCTGCAAACCCTTCCCCATGCACCTCGCCCATCTGGAGACCCTTATCAATGCTTGGAGGGCCGAAGGGCCTGTTTCTGTGCTGTAATTTTTCTTTGTTTTTTGTTCTTGAGCTGCCTGGGCCTCAAGTTCGGGAATTCCCTCCCGAACACTTGTCTCTCCTCCGTCAAAATATTCCTTCAAAGCTCCCAATCCTCTGGTCACCTGTCCTAGAACCTGCTCAGTGTTAATTGCTTTTCTGATAACGCTCCCGTGAAGCACATTGGGATGTGGAAGTGGCTACATAAATGCACGTTTTGTTGTACTCTCATCAAGCACTACCCAGGGCAGGAAACCAGGTTTAATCTCCACCCTCGGCCCAATCCCAACAACAATTTAACCGGAACTCCAATCTCACTCGAATCAGACATGTTCTGTGCAAAGGCCGGGATTCTCCGGGGTGCCTGGTTGCCGTGGGATCTTGCTGGCCCGCTGGATCCCACCTCGGGATGTTAAACCTGTGCAAAACCTGGAAACCCATCACGGATTTTGCAGCCTGCGCTGCCAGGATCGCGCAATGGGCTCATTAGCTTCATTCGAAAGCTATTATCAGGTTGGAAGCCTGTGACCCGCTCCCCGACCCCAGCCCCCCCACCCCCCCGCGCCTCCCCCCCCCCCCCCACCCCCTGCGCCTCCCCGACCCCTGCCCCCCCCCCTCCCCGACCCCTATCCCCCCACCCCCCTGCGCCTCCCCACCCCCTCCCCCCCTGCGCCTCCCCGACCCCCCCCCCCCCCTGCGCCTCCCCACCCCCTCATCCCCCCGCGGCTCCCCCCCCCCATCCCCCCACCCCCCCCCCCCCCTCCACCAAGCCGGGAGACACGGGATTTGGTGCAAAAGAAACTGGCGCGGGATTCCCCGCGGGTTTCCCAGCGGGGGCCACAATGGGAAATCTCTTTGGCAGGTGCCCGGACCGGAGAATCCCGCTCGGGGCGAGGGCGCGTCGCTCAGGCTGGCGGACTGGAGCCCCTGGTTCCCGCCGCCTCTGAGGAGGAGCAAGGAGGTCAATGTCTTTCCAGTTTCATTCTGGCTTTCAGAGGGGCGTTTGTCCAGTGATCGGGGGGCAGTGGGGTTTGATTTGGTGACAGGGGCTGGGATGCGGGGCGAGGGGGCTGCTGCTGTGAACAACTAGAAACTCACTCCTCAGGCGGCAGTTTCAGACCAGGAGTGCGGTTGTATGATGTCAGTTTCATTGAAGAGCTCAGAGGTCTCCTGTTGGTGTATGATACCATGCACCGCGCACATCTGGAGACCCTTCCCCACGCACCGCGCACATCTGGAGACCCTTCCCCATGCACCGCGCCCATCTGGAGACCCTTCCCCATGCACCGCGCCCATCTGCAGACCCTTCCCCATGCACCGCGCACATCTGGAGACCCTTCCCCATGCACCGCGCCCATCTGGAGACCCTTCCCCATGCACTGCGCACATCTGGAGACCCTTCCCCATGCACCGCGCACATCTGGAGACCCTTCCCCATGCACCACGCACATCTGGAGACCCTTCCCCATGCACCGCGCACATCTGGAGACCCTTCCCCATGCACCGCGCACATCTGGAGACCCTTCCCCATGCACCACGCCCATTTGGAGCCCCTTCCCCATGCACCGCACCCATCTGGAGACCCTTCCCCATGCACCGCGCCCATCTGGAGACCCTTCCCCATGCACCGCACCCATCTGGAGACCCTTCCCCATGCACCGCGCCCCCTTCCCACTCCCAGGCCAGAGCGGTGGGCCTGGGTAGGCAGTGTCAGTGGATCTTGTCTGTGGGATGGAGGATGGTGACGACCGGCTGTGAGGTGACCTCTGGTGCTCATTATTTGGGATAGTCTAACTGCTGTCTTTTAAATGGCATTCCTCTGACCACCCAGCTCATCCCTGTGTGTATGAGGGGGGCGCTTACCACGTGCTACATTATTTTGGGAGGAGGGATCTGGTGGGAGGGGGAGCAATGTTTTGGTTTCCATAAACCTCTGGGCACCATTGCTTCCTCCTCCCGCAGGGTGCCCGCTCACTCTTGGGTTACTCCATGGGAAGGTGGGGCCTCATTCTCATCTGGCGCTAACAGTCCTGGAGGTCCATCATTGCCTGAACCGTGTTTCAATGCCCTCAACCTTGGTGCTCTGTGAGTGGGACATGTCTCTCAGCAAGTGGACCATGTCCCTCAGACATGTCGCTCACTGCCTCAGACATGTCACTCACTGCCTCAGACATGTCCCTCACTGCCTCAGACGTGTCCCTCACTGCCTCAGACATGTCCCTCACTGCCTCAGACATGCCTCTCACTGCCTCATACATGCCCCTCACTGCCTCAGACGTGTCCCTCACTGCCTCAGACGTGCCCCTCACTGCCTCAGATACGTCCCTCACTGCCTCAGACATACCCCTCACTGTCTCAGACATGCCCCTCACTGCCTCGGGCATGTCCCTCAGCCTCAGACACGTCCCTCACTGCCTCCGGCATGTCCCTCACTGCCTCGGTCATGTCCCTCACTGCCTCAGACACGTCCCTCACTGCCTCAGACATGTCCCTCAGTGTATGGCTGATGCTTCCGCTGCCCTCAGCCTTTGTGAGTGGGCCAAGTTCTGGAGTACCTCAGCAATGAACACCTGTGTCTGGGACATGTCCGTGTGCGACTGGGCCCTCCTGTCCTGAGTATCAGCCCTGGACATCACAGTGTGACCCAAGCCTTGGATGACTTCACCCCAGGCTCTGACTTCTTCCCTCAGTCTGTCCACTGCGGACGCCACCTTTCAGTGGGGCCTGGCTGCCATTGTCAACAGCATCTCGTCTGCCTGAAGCTAATTGAACTCCTCCAGTTCTCCTTGCCAGCTCTGGAAAGTTTCTGACTCCACCCCCTGGCTCTGAAATTGCATCTGCTCCACGGATAGGATAACCTTTTCCAAAGGCTCAACATCTGTCCCGAGGCAGCTGTTCCCTGGGATGGAGCAGCCCTCTGATTGGCCTCTCCCTCGGGAGTTCCTGCCCCAACCTGATGGGCTACAGCAGGTGTGTGCTGCTTACCTGAGGGTGCCCCAGGAGCCTGTCGAGTAACACGTGTCCCGACGCGGTGTGTGTGGCTCTGTCACGTGTCCCACGCGGTGAGTGTGTGCTCTGTAACACGTCCCCACGCGGTGTGTGTGGCTCTGTCACGTGTCCCACGCGGTGTGTGTGTGCTCTGTAACACGTCCCCACGCGGTGTGTGTGGCTCTGTCACGTGTCCCACGCGGTGTGTGTGTAGCTCTGTAACACGTCCCCACGCGGTGAGTGTAGCTCTGTAACACGTCCCCACGCGGTGAGTGTAGCTCTGTAACTTGTCCCCACGCGGTGAGTGTAGCTCTGTAACTTGTCCCCACGCGGTGAGTGTGTGCTCTGTCACGTGTCCCCACGCGGTGAGTATTGCTCTGTAACATGTCCCCACGCGGTGAGTGTGTGCTCTGTCACGTGTCCCACACGGTGAGTGTGGCTCTGTAACACGTGTCCCACGCGGTGCGTGTGTGCTCTGTAACACGTGTCCCACGCGGTGAGTGTAGCTCTGTAACACGTCCCCACGTGGTGAGTGTGTGCTCTGTAACACATGTCCCACGCGGTGAGTGTGTGCTCTGTCACACGTCCCCACGCGGTGAGTGTGGCTCTGTCACGTGTCCCACGCGGTGTGTGTGCTCTGTAACGTGTCCCCACACGGTGAGTGTGTGCTCTGTAACACGTGTCCCACGCGGTGGGTGTAGTTCTGTAACACGTGTCCCACGCGGTGTGTGTGCTCTGTAACGTGTCCCCACGCGGTGAGTGTGGCTCTGTCACGTGTCCCACGCGGTGTGTGTGCTCTGTAACGTGTCCCCACGCGGTGAGTGTGGCTCTGTCACGTGTCCCACGCGGTGTGTGTGCTCTGTAACGTGTCCCCACACGGTGAGTGTGTGCTCTGTAACACGTGTCCCCGCGGTGGGTGTAGCTCTGTAACACGTGTCCCACGCGGTGGGTGTAGTTCTGTAACACGTGTCCCACGCGGTGAGTGTAGTTCTGTAACACGTGTCCCACGCGGTGAGTGTGTGCTCTGTAACACGTGTCCCACGCGGTGGGTGTAGTTCTGTAACACGTGTCCCACGCGGTGAGTGTGGCTCTGTCAAGTGTCCCACGCGGTGTGTGTGCTCTGTAACGTGTCCCCACGCGGTGAGTGTGTGCTCTGTAACACGTGTCCCACGCGGTGGGTGTAGTTCTGTAACTCGTCCCCACGCAGTGAGTGTAGCTCTGTAACACGTGTCCCACGCGGTGAGTGTAGCTCTGTCACATGTCCCACGCAGTGAGTGTGGCTCTGTAACGTGTCCCCACGCGGTGAGTGTGTGCTCTGTAACACGTGTCCCACGCGGTGGGTGTAGTTCTGTAACACGTCCCCACGCAGTGAGTGTAGCTCTGTAACACGTCCCCACGCGGTGAGTGTAGCTCTGTCACATGTCCCACGCAGTGTGTGTGGCTCTGTCACGTGTCCCACGCGGTGTGTGTGGCTCTGTCACGTGTCCCACGCGGTGAGTGTGTGGCTCTCTAACATGTCCCCACGCGGTGAGTGTGGCTCTGTCACGTGTCCCACGCGGTGTGTGTGTGGCTCTGTAACATGTCCCCACGCGGTGTGTGTGGCTCTGTAACACGTCCCCACGCGGTGTGTGTGGTTCTGTAACATGTCCCCACGCGGTGAGTGTGGCTCTGTCACGTGTCCCACGCGGTGTGTGTGGCTCTGTAACATGTCCCCACGCGGTGAGTGTGTGCTCTGTAACACGTCCCCACGCGGTGAGTGTAGCTCTGTAACACGTGTCCCACGCGGTGAGTGTGTGCTCTGTAACACGTGTCCCACGCGGTGAGTATAGCTCTGTAACACGTCCCCACGCGGTGAGTGTAGCTCTGTCACGTGTCCCACGCGGTGAGTGTGTGCTCTGTAACACGTCCCCACGCGGTGGGTGTAGCTCTGTAACACGTCCCCACGCGGTGAGTGTAGCTCTGTCACGTGTCCCACGCGGTGAGTGTGTGCTCTGTAACACGTGTCCCACGCGGTGAGTGTAGCTCTGTAACACGTCCCCACGCGGTGAGTGTAGCTCTGTCACGTGTCCCACGCGGTGAGTGTGTGCTCTGTAACACGTGTCCCATGCGGTGAGGGTGTGCTCTGGAACATGTCCCCACGCGGTGAGTGTAGCTCTGTCACGTGTCCCACGCGGTGAGTGTAGCTCTGTAACACGTCCCCACACGGTGGGTGTGGCTCTGTAACACGTCCCCACGCGGTGAGTGTAGCTCTGTAACACGTCCCCACACGGTGGGTGTGGCTCTGTAACATGTCCCCACGCGGTGAGTGTAGCTCTGTCACGTGTCCCACGCGGTGAGTGTGTGCTCTGTAACACGTGTCCCATGCGGGGAGTGTGTGCTCTGTAACACGTGTCCCACGCGGTGGGTGTGGCTCTGTAACACGTGTCCCACGCGGTGGGTGTGGCTCTGTAACACGTGTCCCACGCGGTGAGTGTGGCTCTGTAACACGTGTCCCACGCGGTGGGTGTGGCTCTGTAACACGTGTCCCACGCGGTGAGTGTGTGCTCTGTAACACGTCCCCACGCGGTGAGTGTGTGCTCTGTAACACGTGTCCCACGCGGTGAGTGTGTGCTCTGTAACATGTGTCCCACGCGGTGAGTGTAGCTCTGTAACGTGTCCCACGCGGTGTGTGTGGCTCTGTAACACGTGTCCCACGCGGTGGGTGTAGCTCTGCTGGGTGCTCCAGGTGAAAGCTGTGCCTGGGAGACAGTGTCCTCCCCGGACCTCTGATCCTGGGCCATCTGAGGGGATCGACCCTGGGCAGCCGGCCTCCTCTGATGGACATCCTGGAAGACAAAGAACATGGGGTCAGCTTTCGGGAATGACAAGGCATTTGGAGATGAGAGACTCACAGTAGGTTATATCAGGTGGCATGTATGGGTAATCTACCCAGCTAAAGGGGCGAGGGGTTGTGCTGGGGACTCCTGGAGGGTGATGCTGGTAGTTGGTGTTCGAGGATTGCATTGGTTCAGGGTCTGATGGCAGACATTAGACACGAGAGTGATGCCAGGGGCACACCGGTGGGTATTCACCGTGGCACCTCGAAGGAGGTCATTCGTCTTCTTTTGGCGTTGCAGGTCAGTCTTCCTGGTCAAGCTGCCAGCACTCACACCCTCCCACCAGGCTTGGGACGTGACCTGTGCTGGGCCTCGCCTGCCCATCCTGGGGAATAGAATCATAGAATTTACATTGCAGAAGGAGGCCATTCGGCCCATCAAGTCTGCACCGGCTCTTGGAAAGAGCACCCTATCCAAGGTCCACACCTCCCCCCTATCCCCATAACCCAGTAACCCCACCCAACACTAAGGGCAATTTTGGACACTAAGGGCAATTTATCATGGCCAATCCACCTAACCTGCACATCTTTGGACTGTGGGAGGAAACCGGAGCACCCGGAGGAAACCCACGCACACACGGGGAGGATGTGCAGACTCCGCACAGACAGTGACCCAGTCAGGAATCGAACCTGGGACCCTGGAGCTGTGAAGCAATTGTACTATCCACAAGGCTACCGTGCTGCCCCCAAATATGAGATGTCCCTTCTCTCCTCCACAGCGCTCAGCATTCTCAATGTCAGCATCAGGGATACCTGGGGCAGCATCTTCTTGGCTGGAATGTGTCTGTGCCGAGGGTGAAGCGTTGGGTGCTCTACAGACGAACCAACACGGTTGCGAATGGTACAACTCAGTTTTATTACTAACATCTATTTACAGTGGTAAACTGGTTACTGAGGTTCGATCATAACCCTTGAATCTGTGGACCTATTCCTAATTCTATCTTGTAGTGGCACTCAGCACATGGTGGATGTCTGAGTGGCTTGCTATGAGCTCTGTGCCCTGAGCTGTCTCCTGCTCGAGTGCCCAGGAAGTTTCGTGTTCCCTGTTTTGTACTGTGTATGCTCTTGCCTGTGATTGGCTGTCGTGTTGTGTGTGTGTTGATTGGTCCGTTGATCTGTCCATCAGTATGTATGTATGTATGTGCTGTGATGTTTACCTGAATATCATGACATCCCCCCCTTTTTTACAAGAACATGTGCCTATGTGGTCATAAATAGAGATGTGTACTGAGTGCAGCTGGATGTGTGTGTGCAATATCTACAGCATGTACATGGGGCTAAACTATATACAAGGGGCGATGTCGGGTGCGACATAACAACGAGGTTGTACCATAAACAAAGAACGGGGAAATGTTGAATGACAAAACAAATTCCTGTAACGATAAGAACATAAACATGTTAACACAGTGGTAGTATGAGTTCAATGTACAAACAGGCTCATAAGTCCAGTCTAGTAGGTGGGCGACGAATTCGGGTTGACCGCCTCAAGGGTGGGTCTGGAACCATCGGCTGAGGAATGGGCCTGGCCACGGGCGACGACGGAAGGGGCATGGTAGCAGGCAGCTCCACGAAGTCGATGTCAGGAACAACAGGAGGGCGCGGTGTCGGTGTAAGTTCCCGTAGCGAGCGTGGAAGTAGATGAAGAGCCCGGCGATTGCGCCTCCCAATGCATCCATCAGGCATGCGAACCAGGAATGAGTGGGGAGCCACGCGTCGGAGAACTTCGGCAGGTGCTGACCAGCCACCTTCTGGTAGGTGGATGCGGACGTCGTCTCCAGGCACCAGGGCAGGAAGATCAGTTGCCCGTGTGTCATATGGCCATCTTCTGGCGAACGCGCTGCTGTTGCATTCTGTGTAGTACCGGCGCATGGTTGGTCGTGGGTGCCAGAATGGATGGTACAGTGGTTCTGAGGGTGCGACCCATCAACAGCTGGGCTGGTGAGAGGCCAGTGGCTAGTGGGGCCGAGCGATAGGCCAGCAGGGCTAAGCAGAAATCCGATTCAGCAGCAGCAGCCTTGCAGAGGAGCCGCTTGACAATGTGAACGCCCTTTTCCGCCTTTCCATTGGACTGGGGGTGCAGAGGGCTGGACGTCACGTGTGTGAAGCCATACGAGGCAGCAAAGGATGACCATTCCTGGCTGGCAAAACAGGGCCCATTGTCCGACATGACAGTCATCGGAATGTCGTGGCGAGCGAAGGTGTCTTTGCAGGCCCTGATGACAGCGGACGATGTCAAATCGTGCAGGCGTATGACCTCTGGATAGTTGGAAAAGTAGTCAATGATGATTACATAGTCCCTGCCGAGCGCGTGTAAGAGGTCCACACCCACTTTCGCCCAGGGGGACGTCACCAGCTCATGGGGCAGAAGCGCTTCAGGAGGTTGCGCCGGTTGAAACCTTGGCAGGTGGGGCAGTTGAGCACCATATTGGCAATGTCATCACTGATGCCCGGCCAGTATACCGCCTCTCGGGCCCTCCGTCTGCACTTCTTGACCCCCAGATGGCCTTCGTGTAGTTGGTCAAGGACCAGCTTGTGCATGCTGTGCGGAATCACAATCCGGTCCAGCTTCAGAAGGACACCATCAATGACGGCCAAGTCGTCTCGGACATTGTAGAACTGCGGGCACTGCCCTTTTAGCCACCCACCCGTCATGTGGCGCATCACCCGTTGTAGAAGGGGGTCGGCCGCAGTCTCCCGGCGAATACGGGCCAGACTGGAATCGTCAGCTGGCAGATTTGCCGATGTGAAGACCACCTGCGCTTCGACCTGACAGACGAACCCCTCCGAGTCGGGCGGTGTGCCCACTGCTCTCGATAGGGCATCTGCAATGGTAAGGACCTTCCCGGGGTGTAGACCAGTTGGAAGTCATACCTCCTAAGTTTAAGTAGGATGCACTGGAGGGGAGGGGTCATCTCGTTCAGGTCCTTATTTATGATGCTGACCAGGGGGCGGTGGTCAGTCTCAACGGTAAACCGGGGGAGACCATACACGTAGTCATGGAACTTGTCTATCCCGGTTAGCAAGCCCCGGCACTCCTTTTTGATCTGCGTGTAGCGCTGTTTTGTGGGGGTCATGGCCCGCGAGGCATAGGCGACCGGGGCCCATGACACAGTGTCATCCCGCTGTAGGAGCTCCGCCCCAATGCCGGACTGGCTGGCATCAGTCGAAATTTTAGTGTCACGAGATGTGTCGAAAAACGCCAATACCGGTGCTGTGGTGAGCTTAAGTTTGAGCTCCTCCCATTCCAGCTGGTGTGTGTGCTGCCACTGGAACTCCGTGGACTTCTTGACGAGGTGGCGCAGAGCCGTCGTGTGGGAGGCGAGGTTGGGAATGAACTTCCCCAGGAAGTTGACCATGTCTAGGAAGCGTAGCACTGCTTTCTTGTCTGCCGGCTGCGGCATGGCTGTAATGGCGCTCACCTTGTCCGCATCCGGACGGATCCCTGACCGGGAAATGTGGTCCCCCAGGAACTTCAGCTCGGTTTGGCCGAAAGAACACTTGGCTCGGTTGAGGCGCAGGCCGTTTTCCCGTATGCGCGCAAAGACGCGCTGGAGACGATTGATGTGCTCCTGTGGTGTGGTGGACCAGATGATGACGTCGTCCACGTAGACGCACACCCCTTCGATGCCTTCCATCATCTGCTCCATGACCCTGTGAAAGACCTTGGATGCCGAGATGATGCCAAATGGCATTCTGTTGTAGCAGAACCTGCCGAAAGGGGTGTTGAAGGTGCACAGCTTTCGGCTGGACGGATCCAGTTGGATCTGCCAAAAACCCTTCGAGGCATCCAGTTTTGTGAAGATTTTAGCCCGGGCCATTTCGTTCGTGATCTCTTCCCGTTTGGGTATGGGGTAGTGTTCCCTCATGATGTTGTTGTTGAAGTCTTTTGGATCAATGCAGATCCGGAGCTCGCCGGAGGGCTTCTTAACACACACCATTGAGCTGACCCATGGCGTGGGCTCCGTGACCCGGGATAGGACCCCTTGGTCCTGGAGATCCTGCAGCTGCTGCTTGAGGCGGTCTTTGAGTGGCGCTGGGACCCTGCGAGGTGCGTGAATGACCGGGGTGGCGTCCGGTTTGAGCCGAATTCTGTAGGTGTATGGCAATGTTCCCATGCCCTCGAATGCCTCCTGGTTGTGGGCGAGGAGCGATTGGAGCTGTGCCCTGAACTCTGCATCTGGGAAGTCAGATGTGCCTTCAGGAGACAGAGTGTGGACCCACTGCACGAGGTGGAGAGCCTTGCATGTCTGTGCGCCTAGCAGGGAGTCCTTCGATGATCCGACTATCTCGAATGAGAGTGTGGCCGTGTGTGTGTTGTGTGTCATCTGGAGCTGGCAGGATCCCATAGCCGGGATAACGGTCCCATTGTAGTCGACCATCTTGCAACGGGATGGCCGAATTGGTGGTCTGACCTTCATGGCGTAGAAGGCTGACCATGCTATGAGGCTAGCGGAGGCGCCAGTGTCCAGACGGAATGTTATCGGTGATCGGTTGACCGTTAGGGTGGCACACCATTCATCACCCGGATTGGCAGTGTTCACTTGCAACGGCCGGTGGGTCCTGGCTGGAGACATCCGGTTCCCATCAATGACCGCAACACGGTCGTCTGTGCCACTGGTCTGGATATCGTCTGGGCCGACTCGTAGTACGGAGGCTGAATGGTCCGCACGTCCCTGCGAGGTTGTCGGAATTGGGGAACATTGACAGGTTGAGCTGCTCGACAGCAGGCAGCGTAGTGGCCCACCTTGGCACAGCGGAGGCATTGTCGGGTTCTTGCGGGACATTGCCGCGATAAATGTGCGGCTCCACAGTTGCCGCAGGTCGTGACGTCATGGCGTTCGTTGCGCCACCGCGCATGCGCAGTTCGGTCTTGCGTCGAGCGCGCCTGCGCATCACGTCCCTCAGTGTTGCCGTCGTTTTTGGCGCGCACAAGCGCGGGAGGCCTCGAAAAGCGCGCGAAATGGCCCCCCTCATCCGGGCCGCGGGCCGGGAGGAACTCGATCGCCTGGACCTGTTCGGCCTCGTGGGGCACCTGGCTCGCCGATCCATTCACGTAGGACCCCCTTCGCGCCGATTCGGCCGCCTGAAATTGGGAGTAGCGGCTAGTCGCGTTTTCCTGCAGGACGCAGGCTTCGATTGCGGAGGCTAAGGTGAGGCCTTTTATTTTTAAGAGCTGCTGGCGGAGGGTGCCCGAGGTGACCCCAAAAACTATCTGGTCCCGAATCATGGAGTCTGAGGTGGTGTCGTAACCGCAGGACTGCGCGAGGATACGGAGGTGCGTAAGGAATGACTGAAAGGGCTCCTCCTTACCCTGCAGGCGCTGCTGGAAGAGATACCTCCCGAAGCTCTCGTTTACCTCGACGTTGAAGTGTTGGTCGAGCTTGAGAAGGACCGTCTTGTATTTGGTCTTGTCCTCACCTTCCGCGAACACCAGGGAGTTGTAGACATGGATTGCGTGCTGCCCTGCGGTGGAGAGGAGGAGGGCGATCTTTCTGGTGTCCGAAGCACTCTCCTTTTCGTTGGCTTCCAGGAAGAGCTGGAAGCGCTGTTTGAACAGCTTCCAATTAACGCCGAGGTTTCCAGCGACTTGCAGCGGCTGCGGTGTGTTGACGGTGTCCATGGCGCAGGATGGCAGATTCCGGAGGATTTGTAGGTAGGTACCAAAGTTACTCCTGGTACTATGAAGTGTTGGGTACTCTGCTAAACAGACAAACCAACACGGTTGCGAATGGTACAACTCAGTTTTATTACTAACATTTATTTACAGTGGTAAACTGGTTACTGAGGTTCGATCATCACCCTTGAATCTGTGGACCTATTCCTAATTCTATCTTGTAGTGGCACTCAGCACATGGTGGATGTCTGAGTGGCTTGCTATGAGCTCTGTGCCCTGAGCTGTCTCCTGTTCGAGTGCCGAGGAAGTGTCGTGTTCCCTGTTTTGTACTGTGTATGCTCTTGCCTGTGATTGGCTGTCGTGTTGTGTGTGTGTTGATTGGTCCGTTGATCTGTCCATCAGTATGTATGTATGTATGTGCTATGATGTTTACCTGAATATCATGACAGAGGGGGGTGTTGAAAAGCTGATCCAGCTCATCAAGGTGACAAGGTGATTCCTGACTCCAGCCAATCACTCGCCTGGGGAATCGGAAATTCAGAGAGATTCACGTGGTCAGAGTGATTGTTTATTTCATGCTCAGAATCTTGGGCTGGATTCTCCCACTCTGGGGCTAAGTCCCCACGCGGGCGTGGGAACGGTGGCATTTTATGTCAGAAAAACTGGTGTAAAAGGACCACCGATTCCTGGTGTTGCTGGGGGGCTCGCAGGACGGCAGTGTGGAGCAGCTGGCACCAGCTGCCGATACGCCCTGGGCAATTGCCGGGTCCGTCGCCGTGCATGCGCACGGTGGGAGCCTGCAGTAGCTGCACCATGCTACATGGCGGACTATTCCCCCCCATGACCCCCCCTTTGGTCAGCGCGCGCGCCCTAGACCATCCCCCCCCCCACACAGTGCCGCCAGCCCCGAATAATTTCCCCCCTGCCCGCGGACCGGCACTCCCCCGACTGAGTCCGCAGCCGCCTCGCTGAGTTCCTGACGGATGAGACCACTTGCGACCGACGCCATCGCGAACTCGGCCGTTCGGGGGCGGGACATCGGGGGGTGATCCTCAGGCAACGTCCTGAGGCCGCCGATACGTTGAACGGCGTACTCCCCAAATACACTGCTTAGGGGGGGGGGGGGGGGGGGCGGAGCATCGCAAAAGCAGCACCGCCCCCCCATTTGGTTAGAAACGTGGACTCTGCGGCCGTTCGCCGAATGCGATTTTGGTGCAGGGAATCCAGCCCCTCGTCTCTGCAGTCCTCCGAGTCACAGCGGGAGTCACACCAATATTCCTGATGGCGGGAGCACTTAGTCAGCAAACGGGAAAATCGCGCCCAACTATTTCTCTCCCTTGTTTTCCCTGAAGAGTGTAAAGCTCAGGACAGCCTGTGTGGAAGAGGTTCCAGAACCTGTCACATTTCCAATCAGACATTCCATTCTCCCAACCTTCTGGGAAATCCCAGGAAATAGTGAGGCTTTGATCTGAAGATTTGCTGCAATCAGATCTTGTTTGCACCTCCCTCTGTTTGGTATAGTTCCATTAGTTTAATTTGTGCTGTGGTGTCAGGTTGCTAATGCGATGTTTATTATGTGGAGGATGTGATGTGTGGGACTCGGAGAATTCTGTGCTGTCGATACCTGATCCAACTGACAGCAAACCCCATGTGGTGGGATAGTCCTCCGCTGATGAGTGAAAATAGGTTAAAATAACTGGATATTAGCAAATTACTGCGGATGCAGGAATCTGAAAAGAAAGTGAAAATGCTGTAAAATCTCTGCAGATCTGGCAGCATCTGGAGGGAGAGAAAAGAGTTAACGTGTCGAGTCCAGGTGACCCTTTGTCAAAGACCTATTTTGTTCTTTAAAATAACCAGATATTGGGAGAGGGCAAGTGGGAGTCTGCTGTTGGATGTGAGACTCAATTATTTGGTGATTCTCTCCTCACTTGCAATGGTTAAATTGGTTTAATTCTCATCCCAGAATCTGCTCCGGTGATTAGTTCAGTGTTGAGTGAAGGGAAGCCTTTTCCAGAACAAATATTAATGATTAATTCAGGAGCCAATGAACATCTGTTCCCAGTGATCCCGGATAACTGACGCTCCATCTCCCAAACTGTTCCCAGTGATCCCGGTTTAACGGACGCTCCATCTCCCAATCTGTTCCCAGCGATGCCGGTTAAACTGAAACTCCATCTCCCAATCTGTTCCCAGTGATCCCGGATAACTGACGCTCCATCTCCCAATCTGTTCCCAGCGATCCCGGTTTAACTGACGGTCCATCTCCCAATCTGTTCCCAGTGATCCCGGTTTAACTGACGCTCCATCTCCCAATCTGTCCCCAGTGACCCCGGCTTAACTGACGCTCCATCTCCCAATCTGTTCCTAGCGATCCCGGTTTAACTGACGCTCCATCTCCCAATCTGTCCCCAGCGATCCCGGTTACACTAACGCTCCAACTCCCAATCTGTTCCCAGCGATCCCGGTTTAACTGAAACTCCATCTCCCAATCTGTTACCAGTGATCCCGGTTTAACTGACGCTCCATCTCCCAATCTGTCCCCAGTGACCCCGGCTTAACTGACGCTCCATCTCCCAATCTGTTCCTAGCGATCCCGGTTTAACTGACGCTCCATCTCCCAATCTGTTCCCAGTGACCCCTGTTTAACTGATGCTCCATCTCCCAATCTGTCCCCAGTGATCCTGGTTTAATTGACGCTCCATCTACCAATCTGGTCCCAGTGATCCCGTTTACACTGACGTTCCATTTCCCAATCTGTTCCCAGAGATTCCGGTTTAACTGACGCTACATCTCCCAATCTGTTTCCAGCGATCCCGGTTTAACTGACTGTCCAACTCCCAATCTGTTCCCAGCGATCCCGGTTTTTCTGACGCTCCATCTCCCAATCTGTTCCCAGCGATCCCGGTTTAACTGAGGATCAATCTCCCAATCTGTTCCCAGTGATCCCGTTTTAACTGACACTCCACCTCCCAATCTGTCCCCAGTGATCCCGGTTTAACTGACGCTCCAACTCCCAATCTGTCGCCAGCGATCCCGGTTTAACTGACGCTCCACTCCCAATCTGTTCCCAATGATCCCGGTTACACTGCGCTCCATCTGCCAATCTGTTCCCAGCGATCCCGGTTACACTGACGCTCCATCTCCCAATCTGTTCCCAGCGATCCCGGTTTAACTGACGCTCCATCTACCAATCTGTTCCCAGCTATCCCGGTTACACTGACGCTCCATCTCCCAATCTGTTCCCAGCGACCCGGTTACACTGACGCTCCATCTCTCAATCTGTTCCCAGTGATCCCGGTTTAACTGACGTTCCATCTCCCAATCTGTTCCCAGTGATCCCGGTTTAAATGATGCTCCATCCTCAATAATTTCCCAGTGATCCCGGTTTAACTGACGCTCCATCTCCCAATCTGTTCCCAGCGATGCCCGTTTAACTGACGCTCCATCTCCCAATCTGTTCCCAGTGACCCCTGTTTAACTGATGCTCCATCTCCCAATCTGTCCCCAGTGATCCTGGTTTAATTGACGCTCCATCTACCAATCTGGTCCCAGTGATCCCGTTTACACTGACGTTCCATTTCCCAATCTGTTCCCAGAGATTCCGGTTTAACTGACGCTACATCTCCCAATCTGTTTCCAGCGATCCCGGTTTAACTGACTGTCCAACTCCCAATCTGTTCCCAGCGATCCCGGTTTTTCTGACGCTCCATCTCCCAATCTGTTCCCAGCGATCCCGGTTTAACTGAGGATCAATCTCCCAATCTGTTCCCAGTGATCCCGTTTTAACTGACACTCCACCTCCCAATCTGTCCCCAGTGATCCCGGTTTAACTGACGCTCCAACTCCCAATCTGTCGCCAGCGATCCCGGTTTAACTGACGCTCCACTCCCAATCTGTTCCCAATGATCCCGGTTACACTGCGCTCCATCTGCCAATCTGTTCCCAGCGATCCCGGTTACACTGACGCTCCATCTCCCAATCTGTTCCCAGCGATCCCGGTTTAACTGACGCTCCATCTACCAATCTGTTCCCAGCTATCCCGGTTACACTGACGCTCCATCTCCCAATCTGTTCCCAGCGACCCGGTTACACTGACGCTCCATCTCTCAATCTGTTCCCAGTGATCCCGGTTTAACTGACGTTCCATCTCCCAATCTGTTCCCAGTGATCCCGGTTTAAATGATGCTCCATCCTCAATAATTTCCCAGTGATCCCGGTTTAACTGACGCTCCATCTCCCAATCTGTTCCCAGCGATCCCAGTTTAACTGCGCTCCAACTCCCAATCTGTTCCCAGCGATGCCCGTTTAACTGGCGCTCCACTCCCAATCTGTTCCCAGCGATCCCGGTTACACTGACGCCCCATCTCTCAATCTGTTCCCAGTGCTCACGGTTTAACTGACGCTCCATCTCCCAATCTGTTCCCAGTGATCCCGGTTTAACTGACGCTCCATCTCCCAATCTGTTCCCAGCGATCCCGGTTCAACTGACGCTCCATCTCCCAATCTGTCCTCAGTGATCCCGGTTTAACTGACGCTCCATCTCCCAATCTGTCCCCAGCGATCCCGGTTCAACTGACGCTCCATCTCCCAATATATTCCAAATGATCCCGGTTTAACTGACGCTCCATCTCCCAATCTGTTCCCAGTGACCCTAGTTTAACTAACGCTCCATCTCCCAATCTGTTCCCAGTGACCCCTGTTTAACTGACGCTCCATCTCCCAATCTGTTCCCGGTGACCCCTGTTTAACTGACGCTCAATCTCCCAATCTGTTCCCAGTGACCCTGGTTTAACTGATGCTCCATCTCCCAATCTGTTCCCAGTGATCCCGGTTTAACTGATGCTCCATCTCCCAATCTGTTCCCAGTGATCCCGGTTTAACTGACGCTCCGTCTCCCAATCTGTTCCCATCGGTCCCGGTTACACTGACGCTCCATCTCCCAATCTGTCCTCAGTGATCCCGGTTTAACTGACGCTCCATCTCCCAATCTGTCCCCAGTGATCCCGGTTTAACTGACGCTCCATCTCTCAATCTGTTCCCAGTGCTCACGGTTTAACTGACGCTCCATCTCCCAATCTGTTCCCAGTGATCCCGGTTTAACTGACGCTCCATCTCCCAATCTGTCCCCAGCGATCCCGGTTCAACTGACGCTCCATCTCCCAATATATCCAAATGATCCCGGTTTAACTGACGCTCCATCTCCCAATCTGTTCCCAGTGACCCTAGTTTAACTAACGCTCCATCTCCCAATCTGTTCCCAGTGACCCCTGTTTAACTGATGCTCCATCTCCCAATCTGTTCCCGGTGACCCCTGTTTAACTGACGCTCAATCTCCCAATCTGTTCCCAGTGACCCTGGTTTAACTGATGCTCCATCTCCCAATCTGTTCCCAGTGACCCTGGTTTAACTGATGCTCCATCTCCCAATCTGTTCCCAGTGATCCCGGTTTAACTGACGCTCCGTCTCCCAATCTGTTCCCATCGGTCCCGGTTACACTGACGCTCCATCTCTCAATCTGTACCCAGTGATCCCGATTTAACTGACGCTCCATTTCCCAATCTGTTCCGAGCGATCCCGATTTAACTGACGCTCCATCTCCCAATCTGTTCCCAGTGATCCCGATTTAACTGACGCTCCATTTCCCAATCTGTTCCCAGTGATCCCGGTTTAACTGACGCTCCATCTCACAATCTGTTCCCAATGATCCCGGTTTAACTGACGCTCAATCTCCCAATCTGTTCCCAGTGATCCCGGTTTAACTGACTCTCCATCTCCCAATCTGTTCCCAGTGACCCCTGTTCAACTGATGCTCCATCTCCCAATCTGTCCCCAGTGATCCTGGTTTAATTGACGCTCCATCTACCAATCTGTTCCCAGTGATTCCGGTTTAACTGACGCTCCATCTCCCAATCTGTTCCCAGTGATCCCGGTTTAACTGATGCTCCATCTCCCAATCTGTCCCCAGTGATCCCGGTTTAACTGACGCTCCATCTCCCAATCTGTTCCCAGCGATCTCGGTTTAACTGACGCTCCATCTCCAAATCTGTCCCCAGTGATCCCAGTTTAACTGACGCCCCATCTCCCAATCTGTTCCCAGCGATCCCGGTTTAACTGACGCGCCAACTCACAATCTGTTCCCAGCAATCCCAGTTTAACTGACGCTTCAACTCCCAAACTGTTCCCTGCTATCCCGGTTTAATTGACGCTCCATCTCCCAATCTGTTCCAAGCGATCCCTGTTACACTGAAGCTCCATCTCCCAATCTGTTCCCAGCGACGCGGTTACACTGACGCTCCATGTCTCAATCTGTTCCCAGCGATCCCAGTTTAACTGACGCTCCAACTCCCAAACTGTTCCCAGCTATCCCGGTTTAATTGACGCTCCAACTCCCAATCTGTTCCCAGCGATCCCGGTTTAATTGACGCTCCATCTCCCAATCTGTTCCCAGCGATCCCAGTTACACTGAAGCTCCATCTCCCAATCTGTTCCCAGCGACGTGGTTACACTGACGCTCCATCTCTCAATCTGTTCCCAGCGATCCCGGTTACACTGACACTCCATCTCTCAATCTGTTCCCAGTGATCCCGGTTTAACTGACGCTCCATCTCCCAATCTGTTCCCAGCGATCCCAGTTTAACTGCGCTCCAACTCCCAATCTGTTGCCAGCGTTCCCGGTTTAACTGACGCTCCAACTCCCAATCTGTCGCCAGCGATCCCGGTTTAACTGACGCTCCATCTCCAAATCTGTCCCCAGTGATCCCAGTTTAACTGACGCCCCATCTCCCAATCTGTTCCCAGCGATCCCGGTTTAACTGACGCGCCAACTCACAATCTGTTCCCAGCAATCCCAGTTTAACTGACGCTTCAACTCCCAAACTGTTCCCTGCTATCCCGGTTTAATTGACGCTCCATCTCCCAATCTGTTCCAAGCGATCCCTGTTACACTGAAGCTCCATCTCCCAATCTGTTCCCAGCGACGCGGTTACACTGACGCTCCATGTCTCAATCTGTTCCCAGCGATCCCAGTTTAACTGACGCTCCAACTCCCAAACTGTTCCCAGCTATCCCGGTTTAATTGACGCTCCAACTCCCAATCTGTTCCCAGCGATCCCGGTTTAATTGACGCTCCATCTCCCAATCTGTTCCCAGCGATCCCAGTTACACTGAAGCTCCATCTCCCAATCTGTTCCCAGCGACGTGGTTACACTGACGCTCCATCTCTCAATCTGTTCCCAGCGATCCCGGTTACACTGACACTCCATCTCTCAATCTGTTCCCAGTGATCCCGGTTTAACTGACGCTCCATCTCCCAATCTGTTCCCAGCGATCCCAGTTTAACTGCGCTCCAACTCCCAATCTGTTGCCAGCGTTCCCGGTTTAACTGACGCTCCAACTCCCAATCTGTCGCCAGCGATCCCGGTTTAACTGACGCTCCACTCCCAATCTGTTCCCAATGATCCCGGTTACACTGACGCTCCATCTGCCAATCTGTTCCCAGCGATCCCGGTTACACTGACGCTCCATCTCCCAATCTGTTCCCAGCGATCCCGGTTTAACTGACGCTCCATCTACCAATCTGTTCCCAGCTATCCCGGTTACACTGACGCTCCATCTCCCAATCTGTTCCCAGCGACCCGGTTACACTGACGCTCCATCTCTCAATCTGTTCCCAGTGATCCCGGTTTAACTGACGCTCCATCTCCCAATCTGTTCCCAGTGATCCCGGATTAAATGATGCTCCATCCTCAATAATTTCCCAGTGATCCCGGTTTAACTGACGCTCCATCTCCCAATCTGTTCCCAGCGATGCCCGTTTAACTGACGCTCCACTCCCAATCTGTTCCCAGCGATCCTGGTTACACTGACGCCCCATCTCTCAATCTGTTCCCAGTGATCACGGTTTAACTGACGCTCCATCTCCCAATCTGTTCCCAGTGATCCCGGTTTAACTGACGCTCCATCTCCCAATCTGTCCCCAGCGATCCCGGTTCAACTGACGCTCCATCTCCTAATCTGTTCCCAGTGATCCCGGTTCAACTGACGCTCCATCTCCCAATCTGTCCCCAGCGATCCCGGTTCAACTGACGCTCCATCTCCCAATATATTCCAAATGATCCCGGTTTAACTGACGCTCCATCTCCCAATCTGTTCCCAGTGACCCTAGTTTAACTAACGCTCCATCTCTCAATCTGTTCCCAGTGACCCTGGTTTAACTGATGCTCCATCTCCCAATCTGTTCCCATCGGTCCCGGTTACACTGACGCTCCATCTCTCAATCTGTTCCCAGTGATCCCGATTTAACTGACGCTCCATTTCCCAATCTGTTCCGAGCGATCCCGATTTAACTGACGCTCCATCTCCCAATCTGTTCCCAGTGATCCCGATTTAACTGACGCTCCATTTCCCAATCTGTTCCGAGCGATCCCGATTTAACTGACGCTCCATCTCCCAATCTGTTCCCAGTGATCCCGATTTAACTGACGCTCCATTTCCCAATCTGTTCCCAGTGATCCAGGTTTAACTGACGCTCCATCTCACAATCTGTTCCCAATGATCCCGGTTTAACTGACGCTCAATCTCCCAATCTGTTCCCAGTGATCCCGGTTTAACTGACTCTCCATCTCCCAATCTGTTCCCAGTGACCCCTGTTCAACTGATGCTCCATCTCCCAATCTGTCCCCAGTGATCCTGGTTTAATTGACGCTCCATCTACCAATCTGTTCCCAGTGATTCCGGCTTAACTGACGCTCCATCTCCCAATCTGTTCCCAGTGATCCCGGTTTAACTGATGCTCCATCTCCCAATCTGTCCCCAGTGACCCCGGTTTAACTGACGCTCCATCTCCCAATCTGTTCCCAGCGATCTCGGTTTAACTGACGCTCCATCTCCAAATCTGTCCCCAGTGATCCCAGTTTAACTGACGCCCCATCTCCCAATCTGTTCCCAGCGATCCCGGTTTAACTGACGCGCCAACTCACAATCTGTTCCCAGCAATCCCAGTTTAACTGACGCTTCAACTCCCAAACTGTTCCCTGCTATCCCGGTTTAATTGACGCTCCATCTCCCAATCTGTTCCAAGCGATCCCTGTTACACTGAAGCTCCATCTCCCAATCTGTTCCCAGCGACGCGGTTACACTGACGCTCCATCTCTCAATCTGTTCCCAGCGATCCCAGTTTAACTGACGCTCCAACTCCCAAACTGTTCCCAGCTATCCCGGTTTAATTGACGCTCCAACTCCTAATCTGTTCCCAGCGATCCCGGTTTAATTGACGCTCCATCTCCCAATCTGTTCCCAGCGATCCCAGTTACACTGAAGCTCCATCTCCCAATCTGTTCCCAGCGACGTGGTTACACTGACGCTCCATCTCTCAATCTGTTCCCAGCGATCCCGGTTACACTGACACTCCATCTCTCAATCTGTTCCCAGTGATCCCGGTTTAACTGACGCTCCATCTCCCAATCTGTTCCCAGCGATCCCAGTTTAACTGCGCTCCAACTCCCAATCTGTTGCCAGCGTTCCCGGTTTAACTTATGCTCCAACTCCCAATCTGTTCCCAGCGATGCCCGTTTAACTTACGCTCCAACTCCCAGTCTGTTCCCAGTGATCCCGGTGACACTGATGCTCCATCTCTCAATCTGTTCCCAGTGATCCCGGTTTAACTGACGCTCCATTTCCCAATCTGTTTCCAGCGATCCCGGTTTTTCTGACGCTCCATCTCCCAATCTGTTCCCAGCGATCCCGGTTTAACTGAGGATCAATCTCCCAATCTGTTCCCAGTGATCCCGTTTTAACTGACACTCCACCTCCCAATCTGTCCCCAGTGATCCCGGTTTAACTGACGCTCCAACTCCCAATCTGTCGCCAGCGATCCCGGTTTAACTGACGCTCCACTCCCAATCTGTTCCCAATGATCCCGGTTACACTGCGCTCCATCTGCCAATCTGTTCCCAGCGATCCCGGTTACACTGACGCTCCATCTCCCAATCTGTTCCCAGCGATCCCGGTTTAACTGACGCTCCATCTACCAATCTGTTCCCAGCTATCCCGGTTACACTGACGCTCCATCTCCCAATCTGTTCCCAGCGACCCGGTTACACTGACGCTCCATCTCTCAATCTGTTCCCAGTGATCCCGGTTTAACTGACGTTCCATCTCCCAATCTGTTCCCAGTGATCCCGGTTTAAATGATGCTCCATCCTCAATAATTTCCCAGTGATCCCGGTTTAACTGACGCTCCATCTCCCAATCTGTTCCCAGCGATCCCAGTTTAACTGCGCTCCAACTCCCAATCTGTTCCCAGCGATGCCCGTTTAACTGGCGCTCCACTCCCAATCTGTTCCCAGCGATCCCGGTTACACTGACGCCCCATCTCTCAATCTGTTCCCAGTGCTCACGGTTTAACTGACGCTCCATCTCCCAATCTGTTCCCAGTGATCCCGGTTTAACTGACGCTCCATCTCCCAATCTGTTCCCAGCGATCCCGGTTCAACTGACGCTCCATCTCCCAATCTGTCCTCAGTGATCCCGGTTTAACTGACGCTCCATCTCCCAATCTGTCCCCAGCGATCCCGGTTCAACTGACGCTCCATCTCCCAATATATTCCAAATGATCCCGGTTTAACTGACGCTCCATCTCCCAATCTGTTCCCAGTGACCCTAGTTTAACTAACGCTCCATCTCCCAATCTGTTCCCAGTGACCCCTGTTTAACTGACGCTCCATCTCCCAATCTGTTCCCGGTGACCCCTGTTTAACTGACGCTCAATCTCCCAATCTGTTCCCAGTGACCCTGGTTTAACTGATGCTCCATCTCCCAATCTGTTCCCAGTGATCCCGGTTTAACTGATGCTCCATCTCCCAATCTGTTCCCAGTGATCCCGGTTTAACTGACGCTCCGTCTCCCAATCTGTTCCCATCGGTCCCGGTTACACTGACGCTCCATCTCCCAATCTGTCCTCAGTGATCCCGGTTTAACTGACGCTCCATCTCCCAATCTGTCCCCAGTGATCCCGGTTTAACTGACGCTCCATCTCTCAATCTGTTCCCAGTGCTCACGGTTTAACTGACGCTCCATCTCCCAATCTGTTCCCAGTGATCCCGGTTTAACTGACGCTCCATCTCCCAATCTGTCCCCAGCGATCCCGGTTCAACTGACGCTCCATCTCCCAATATATCCAAATGATCCCGGTTTAACTGACGCTCCATCTCCCAATCTGTTCCCAGTGACCCTAGTTTAACTAACGCTCCATCTCCCAATCTGTTCCCAGTGACCCCTGTTTAACTGATGCTCCATCTCCCAATCTGTTCCCGGTGACCCCTGTTTAACTGACGCTCAATCTCCCAATCTGTTCCCAGTGACCCTGGTTTAACTGATGCTCCATCTCCCAATCTGTTCCCAGTGACCCTGGTTTAACTGATGCTCCATCTCCCAATCTGTTCCCAGTGATCCCGGTTTAACTGACGCTCCGTCTCCCAATCTGTTCCCATCGGTCCCGGTTACACTGACGCTCCATCTCTCAATCTGTACCCAGTGATCCCGATTTAACTGACGCTCCATTTCCCAATCTGTTCCGAGCGATCCCGATTTAACTGACGCTCCATCTCCCAATCTGTTCCCAGTGATCCCGATTTAACTGACGCTCCATTTCCCAATCTGTTCCCAGTGATCCCGGTTTAACTGACGCTCCATCTCACAATCTGTTCCCAATGATCCCGGTTTAACTGACGCTCAATCTCCCAATCTGTTCCCAGTGATCCCGGTTTAACTGACTCTCCATCTCCCAATCTGTTCCCAGTGACCCCTGTTCAACTGATGCTCCATCTCCCAATCTGTCCCCAGTGATCCTGGTTTAATTGACGCTCCATCTACCAATCTGTTCCCAGTGATTCCGGTTTAACTGACGCTCCATCTCCCAATCTGTTCCCAGTGATCCCGGTTTAACTGATGCTCCATCTCCCAATCTGTCCCCAGTGATCCCGGTTTAACTGACGCTCCATCTCCCAATCTGTTCCCAGCGATCTCGGTTTAACTGACGCTCCATCTCCAAATCTGTCCCCAGTGATCCCAGTTTAACTGACGCCCCATCTCCCAATCTGTTCCCAGCGATCCCGGTTTAACTGACGCGCCAACTCACAATCTGTTCCCAGCAATCCCAGTTTAACTGACGCTTCAACTCCCAAACTGTTCCCTGCTATCCCGGTTTAATTGACGCTCCATCTCCCAATCTGTTCCAAGCGATCCCTGTTACACTGAAGCTCCATCTCCCAATCTGTTCCCAGCGACGCGGTTACACTGACGCTCCATGTCTCAATCTGTTCCCAGCGATCCCAGTTTAACTGACGCTCCAACTCCCAAACTGTTCCCAGCTATCCCGGTTTAATTGACGCTCCAACTCCCAATCTGTTCCCAGCGATCCCGGTTTAATTGACGCTCCATCTCCCAATCTGTTCCCAGCGATCCCAGTTACACTGAAGCTCCATCTCCCAATCTGTTCCCAGCGACGTGGTTACACTGACGCTCCATCTCTCAATCTGTTCCCAGCGATCCCGGTTACACTGACACTCCATCTCTCAATCTGTTCCCAGTGATCCCGGTTTAACTGACGCTCCATCTCCCAATCTGTTCCCAGCGATCCCAGTTTAACTGCGCTCCAACTCCCAATCTGTTGCCAGCGTTCCCGGTTTAACTGACGCTCCAACTCCCAATCTGTCGCCAGCGATCCCGGTTTAACTGACGCTCCATCTCCAAATCTGTCCCCAGTGATCCCAGTTTAACTGACGCCCCATCTCCCAATCTGTTCCCAGCGATCCCGGTTTAACTGACGCGCCAACTCACAATCTGTTCCCAGCAATCCCAGTTTAACTGACGCTTCAACTCCCAAACTGTTCCCTGCTATCCCGGTTTAATTGACGCTCCATCTCCCAATCTGTTCCAAGCGATCCCTGTTACACTGAAGCTCCATCTCCCAATCTGTTCCCAGCGACGCGGTTACACTGACGCTCCATGTCTCAATCTGTTCCCAGCGATCCCAGTTTAACTGACGCTCCAACTCCCAAACTGTTCCCAGCTATCCCGGTTTAATTGACGCTCCAACTCCCAATCTGTTCCCAGCGATCCCGGTTTAATTGACGCTCCATCTCCCAATCTGTTCCCAGCGATCCCAGTTACACTGAAGCTCCATCTCCCAATCTGTTCCCAGCGACGTGGTTACACTGACGCTCCATCTCTCAATCTGTTCCCAGCGATCCCGGTTACACTGACACTCCATCTCTCAATCTGTTCCCAGTGATCCCGGTTTAACTGACGCTCCATCTCCCAATCTGTTCCCAGCGATCCCAGTTTAACTGCGCTCCAACTCCCAATCTGTTGCCAGCGTTCCCGGTTTAACTGACGCTCCAACTCCCAATCTGTCGCCAGCGATCCCGGTTTAACTGACGCTCCACTCCCAATCTGTTCCCAATGATCCCGGTTACACTGACGCTCCATCTGCCAATCTGTTCCCAGCGATCCCGGTTACACTGACGCTCCATCTCCCAATCTGTTCCCAGCGATCCCGGTTTAACTGACGCTCCATCTACCAATCTGTTCCCAGCTATCCCGGTTACACTGACGCTCCATCTCCCAATCTGTTCCCAGCGACCCGGTTACACTGACGCTCCATCTCTCAATCTGTTCCCAGTGATCCCGGTTTAACTGACGCTCCATCTCCCAATCTGTTCCCAGTGATCCCGGATTAAATGATGCTCCATCCTCAATAATTTCCCAGTGATCCCGGTTTAACTGACGCTCCATCTCCCAATCTGTTCCCAGCGATGCCCGTTTAACTGACGCTCCACTCCCAATCTGTTCCCAGCGATCCTGGTTACACTGACGCCCCATCTCTCAATCTGTTCCCAGTGATCACGGTTTAACTGACGCTCCATCTCCCAATCTGTTCCCAGTGATCCCGGTTTAACTGACGCTCCATCTCCCAATCTGTCCCCAGCGATCCCGGTTCAACTGACGCTCCATCTCCTAATCTGTTCCCAGTGATCCCGGTTCAACTGACGCTCCATCTCCCAATCTGTCCCCAGCGATCCCGGTTCAACTGACGCTCCATCTCCCAATATATTCCAAATGATCCCGGTTTAACTGACGCTCCATCTCCCAATCTGTTCCCAGTGACCCTAGTTTAACTAACGCTCCATCTCTCAATCTGTTCCCAGTGACCCTGGTTTAACTGATGCTCCATCTCCCAATCTGTTCCCATCGGTCCCGGTTACACTGACGCTCCATCTCTCAATCTGTTCCCAGTGATCCCGATTTAACTGACGCTCCATTTCCCAATCTGTTCCGAGCGATCCCGATTTAACTGACGCTCCATCTCCCAATCTGTTCCCAGTGATCCCGATTTAACTGACGCTCCATTTCCCAATCTGTTCCGAGCGATCCCGATTTAACTGACGCTCCATCTCCCAATCTGTTCCCAGTGATCCCGATTTAACTGACGCTCCATTTCCCAATCTGTTCCCAGTGATCCAGGTTTAACTGACGCTCCATCTCACAATCTGTTCCCAATGATCCCGGTTTAACTGACGCTCAATCTCCCAATCTGTTCCCAGTGATCCCGGTTTAACTGACTCTCCATCTCCCAATCTGTTCCCAGTGACCCCTGTTCAACTGATGCTCCATCTCCCAATCTGTCCCCAGTGATCCTGGTTTAATTGACGCTCCATCTACCAATCTGTTCCCAGTGATTCCGGCTTAACTGACGCTCCATCTCCCAATCTGTTCCCAGTGATCCCGGTTTAACTGATGCTCCATCTCCCAATCTGTCCCCAGTGACCCCGGTTTAACTGACGCTCCATCTCCCAATCTGTTCCCAGCGATCTCGGTTTAACTGACGCTCCATCTCCAAATCTGTCCCCAGTGATCCCAGTTTAACTGACGCCCCATCTCCCAATCTGTTCCCAGCGATCCCGGTTTAACTGACGCGCCAACTCACAATCTGTTCCCAGCAATCCCAGTTTAACTGACGCTTCAACTCCCAAACTGTTCCCTGCTATCCCGGTTTAATTGACGCTCCATCTCCCAATCTGTTCCAAGCGATCCCTGTTACACTGAAGCTCCATCTCCCAATCTGTTCCCAGCGACGCGGTTACACTGACGCTCCATCTCTCAATCTGTTCCCAGCGATCCCAGTTTAACTGACGCTCCAACTCCCAAACTGTTCCCAGCTATCCCGGTTTAATTGACGCTCCAACTCCCAATCTGTTCCCAGCGATCCCGGTTTAATTGACGCTCCATCTCCCAATCTGTTCCCAGCGATCCCAGTTACACTGAAGCTCCATCTCCCAATCTGTTCCCAGCGACGTGGTTACACTGACGCTCCATCTCTCAATCTGTTCCCAGCGATCCCGGTTACACTGACACTCCATCTCTCAATCTGTTCCCAGTGATCCCGGTTTAACTGACGCTCCATCTCCCAATCTGTTCCCAGCGATCCCAGTTTAACTGCGCTCCAACTCCCAATCTGTTGCCAGCGTTCCCGGTTTAACTTATGCTCCAACTCCCAATCTGTTCCCAGCGATGCCCGTTTAACTTACGCTCCAACTCCCAGTCTGTTCCCAGTGATCCCGGTGACACTGATGCTCCATCTCTCAATCTGTTCCCAGTGATCCCGGTTTAACTGACGCTCCATTTCCCAATCTGTTTCCAGCGATCCCAGTTTAACTGACGCTCCATCTCCCAATCTGTTCCCAGCGATCTCGGTTTAACTGACGCTACATCTCCAAATCTGTCCCCAGCGATCCCGGTTTAACTGACGCTCCAACTCCCAATCTGTTCCCAGCGATCCCTGTTTAACTGACGCTCCAACTCCCAATCTGTTCCCAGCGATCCCAGTTTAATTGACGCTCCATCTCCCAATCTGTTCCCAGTGATCCCGGTTTAATTGACGCTCCAACTCCCAATCTGTTCCCAGCGATCCCGGTTTAATTGACGCTCCATCTCCCAATCTGTTCCCAGCGATCCCAGTTACACTGAAGCTCCATCTCTCAATCTGTACCCAGTGATCCCGATTTAACTGACGCTCCATTTCCCAATCTGTTCCGAGCGATCCCGATTTAACTGACGCTCCATCTCCCAATCTGTTCCCAGTGATCCCGATTTAACTGACGCTCCATTTCCCAATCTGTTCCCAGTGATCCCGGTTTAACTGACGCTCCATCTCACAATCTGTTCCCAATGATCCCGGTTTAACTGACGCTCAATCTCCCAATCTGTTCCCAGTGATCCCGGTTTAACTGACTCTCCATCTCCCAATCTGTTCCCAGTGACCCCTGTTCAACTGATGCTCCATCTCCCAATCTGTCCCCAGTGATCCTGGTTTAATTGACGCTCCATCTACCAATCTGTTCCCAGTGATTCCGGTTTAACTGACGCTCCATCTCCCAATCTGTTCCCAGTGATCCCGGTTTAACTGATGCTCCATCTCCCAATCTGTCCCCAGTGATCCCGGTTTAACTGACGCTCCATCTCCCAATCTGTTCCCAGCGATCTCGGTTTAACTGACGCTCCATCTCCAAATCTGTCCCCAGTGATCCCAGTTTAACTGACGCCCCATCTCCCAATCTGTTCCAAGCGATCCCTGTTACACTGAAGCTCCATCTCCCAATCTGTTCCCAGCGACGCGGTTACACTGACGCTCCATGTCTCAATCTGTTCCCAGCGATCCCAGTTTAACTGACGCTCCAACTCCCAAACTGTTCCCAGCTATCCCGGTTTAATTGACGCTCCAACTCCCAATCTGTTCCCAGCGATCCCGGTTTAATTGACGCTCCATCTCCCAATCTGTTCCCAGCGATCCCAGTTACACTGAAGCTCCATCTCCCAATCTGTTCCCAGCGACGTGGTTACACTGACGCTCCATCTCTCAATCTGTTCCCAGCGATCCCGGTTACACTGACACTCCATCTCTCAATCTGTTCCCAGTGATCCCGGTTTAACTGACGCTCCATCTCCCAATCTGTTCCCAGCGATCCCAGTTTAACTGCGCTCCAACTCCCAATCTGTTGCCAGCGTTCCCGGTTTAACTGACGCTCCAACTCCCAATCTGTCGCCAGCGATCCCGGTTTAACTGACGCTCCACTCCCAATCTGTTCCCAATGATCCCGGTTACACTGACGCTCCATCTGCCAATCTGTTCCCAGCGATCCCGGTTACACTGACGCTCCATCTCCCAATCTGTTCCCAGCGATCCCGGTTTAACTGACGCTCCATCTACCAATCTGTTCCCAGTGATCCCGGTTTAACTGACGCTCCATCTCCCAATCTGTTCCCAGTGATCCCGGATTAAATGATGCTCCATCCTCAATAATTTCCCAGTGATCCCGGTTTAACTGACGCTCCATCTCCCAATCTGTTCCCAGCGATGCCCGTTTAACTGACGCTCCACTCCCAATCTGTTCCCAGCGATCCTGGTTACACTGACGCCCCATCTCTCAATCTGTTCCCAGTGATCACGGTTTAACTGACGCTCCATCTCCCAATCTGTTCCCAGTGATCCCGGTTTAACTGACGCTCCATCTCCCAATCTGTCCCCAGCGATCCCGGTTCAACTGACGCTCCATCTCCTAATCTGTTCCCAGTGATCCCGGTTCAACTGACGCTCCATCTCCCAATCTGTCCCCAGCGATCCAGGTTCAACTGACTCTCCATCTCCCAATATATTCCAAATGATCCCGGTTTAACTGACGCTCCATCTCCCAATCTGTTCCCAGTGACCCTAGTTTAACTAACGCTCCATCTCTCAATCTGTTCCCAGTGACCCTGGTTTAACTGATGCTCCATCTCCCAATCTGTTCCCATCGGTCCCGGTTACACTGACGCTCCATCTCTCAATCTGTTCCCAGTGATCCCGATTTAACTGACGCTCCATTTCCCAATCTGTTCCGAGCGATCCCGATTTAACTGACGCTCCATCTCCCAATCTGTTCCCAGTGATCCCGATTTAACTGACGCTCCATTTCCCAATCTGTTCCGAGCGATCCCGATTTAACTGACGCTCCATCTCCCAATCTGTTCCCAGTGATCCCGATTTAACTGACGCTCCATTTCCCAATCTGTTCCCAGTGATCCAGGTTTAACTGACGCTCCATCTCACAATCTGTTCCCAATGATCCCGGTTTAACTGACGCTCAATCTCCCAATCTGTTCCCAGTGATCCCGGTTTAACTGACTCTCCATCTCCCAATCTGTTCCCAGTGACCCCTGTTCAACTGATGCTCCATCTCCCAATCTGTCCCCAGTGATCCTGGTTTAATTGACGCTCCATCTACCAATCTGTTCCCAGTGATTCCGGCTTAACTGACGCTCCATCTCCCAATCTGTTCCCAGTGATCCCGGTTTAACTGATGCTCCATCTCCCAATCTGTCCCCAGTGACCCCGGTTTAACTGACGCTCCATCTCCCAATCTGTTCCCAGCGATCTCGGTTTAACTGACGCTCCATCTCCAAATCTGTCCCCAGTGATCCCAGTTTAACTGACGCCCCATCTCCCAATCTGTTCCCAGCGATCCCGGTTTAACTGACGCGCCAACTCACAATCTGTTCCCAGCAATCCCAGTTTAACTGACGCTTCAACTCCCAAACTGTTCCCTGCTATCCCGGTTTAATTGACGCTCCATCTCCCAATCTGTTCCAAGCGATCCCTGTTACACTGAAGCTCCATCTCCCAATCTGTTCCCAGCGACGCGGTTACACTGACGCTCCATCTCTCAATCTGTTCCCAGCGATCCCAGTTTAACTGACGCTCCAACTCCCAAACTGTTCCCAGCTATCCCGGTTTAATTGACGCTCCAACTCCCAATCTGTTCCCAGCGATCCCGGTTTAATTGACGCTCCATCTCCCAATCTGTTCCCAGCGATCCCAGTTACACTGAAGCTCCATCTCCCAATCTGTTCCCAGCGACGTGGTTACACTGACGCTCCATCTCTCAATCTGTTCCCAGCGATCCCGGTTACACTGACACTCCATCTCTCAATCTGTTCCCAGTGATCCCGGTTTAACTGACGCTCCATCTCCCAATCTGTTCCCAGCGATCCCAGTTTAACTGCGCTCCAACTCCCAATCTGTTGCCAGCGTTCCCGGTTTAACTTATGCTCCAACTCCCAATCTGTTCCCAGCGATGCCCGTTTAACTTACGCTCCAACTCCCAGTCTGTTCCCAGTGATCCCGGTGACACTGATGCTCCATCTCTCAATCTGTTCCCAGTGATCCCGGTTTAACTGACGCTCCATCTCCCAATCTGTTGCCAATGATCCTGGTTTAACTGACGCTCCATCTCCCAATCTGTTCTCAGTGATCCCGGTTTAACTGATGCTCCATCTCCCAATCTGTCCCCAGTGATCCCGGTTTAACTGACGCTCCATTTCCCAATCTGTTTCCAGCGATCCCAGTTTAACTGACGCTCCATCTCCCAATCTGTTCCCAGCGATCTCGGTTTAACTGACGCTCCATCTCCAAATCTGTCCCCAGCGATCCCGGTTTAACTGACGCTCCAACTCCCAATCTGTTCCCAGCGATCCCTGTTTAACTGACGCTCCAACTCCCAATCTGTTCCCAGCGATCCCAGTTTAATTGACGCTCCATCTCCCAATCTGTTCCCAGTGATCCCGGTTTAATTGACGCTCCAACTCCCAATCTGTTCCCAGCGATCCCGGTTTAATTGACGCTCCATCTCCCAATCTGTTCCCAGCGATCCCAGTTACACTGAAGCTCCATCTCTCAATCTGTACCCAGTGATCCCGATTTAACTGACGCTCCATTTCCCAATCTGTTCCGAGCGATCCCGATTTAACTGACGCTCCATCTCCCAATCTGTTCCCAGTGATCCCGATTTAACTGACGCTCCATTTCCCAATCTGTTCCCAGTGATCCCGGTTTAACTGACGCTCCATCTCACAATCTGTTCCCAATGATCCCGGTTTAACTGACGCTCAATCTCCCAATCTGTTCCCAGTGATCCCGGTTTAACTGACTCTCCATCTCCCAATCTGTTCCCAGTGACCCCTGTTCAACTGATGCTCCATCTCCCAATCTGTCCCCAGTGATCCTGGTTTAATTGACGCTCCATCTACCAATCTGTTCCCAGTGATTCCGGTTTAACTGACGCTCCATCTCCCAATCTGTTCCCAGTGATCCCGGTTTAACTGATGCTCCATCTCCCAATCTGTCCCCAGTGATCCCGGTTTAACTGACGCTCCATCTCCCAATCTGTTATCAGCGATCTCGGTTTAACTGACGCTCCATCTCCAAATCTGTCCCCAGTGATCCCAGTTTAACTGACGCCCCATCTCCCAATCTGTTCCCAGCGATCCCGGTTTAACTGACGCGCCAACTCACAATCTGTTCCCAGCAATCCCAGTTTAACTGACGCTTCAACTCCCAAACTGTTCCCTGCTATTCCGGTTTAATTGACGCTCCATCTCCCAATCTGTTCCAAGCGATCCCTGTTACACTGAAGCTCCATCTCCCAATCTGTTCCCAGCGACGCGGTTACACTGATGCTCCATGTCTCAATCTGTTCCCAGCGATCCCAGTTTAACTGACGCTCCAACTCCCAAACTGTTCCCAGCTATCCCGGTTTAATTGACGCTCCAACTCCCAATCTGTTCCCAGCGATCCCGGTTTAATTGACGCTCCATCTCCCAATCTGTTCCCAGCGATCCCAGTTACACTGAAGCTCCATCTCCCAATCTGTTCCCAGCGACGTGGTTACACTGACGCTCCATCTCTCAATCTGTTCCCAGCGATCCCGGTTACACTGACACTCCATCTCTCAATCTGTTCCCAGTGATCCCGGTTTAACTGACGCTCCATCTCCCAATCTGTTCCCAGCGATCCCAGTTTAACTGCGCTCCAACTCCCAATCTGTTGCCAGCGTTCCCGGTTTAACTGACGCTCCAACTCCCAATCTGTCGCCAGCGATCCCGGTTTAACTGACGCTCCACTCCCAATCTGTTCCCAATGATCCCGGTTACACTGACGCTCCATCTGCCAATCTGTTCCCAGCGATCCCGGTTACACTGACGCTCCATCTCCCAATCTGTTCCCAGCGATCCCGGTTTAACTGACGCTCCATCTACCAATCTGTTCCCAGCTATCCCGGTTACACTGACGCTCCATCTCCCAATCTGTTCCCAGCGACCCGGTTACACTGACGCTCCATCTCTCAATCTGTTCCCAGTGATCCCGGTTTAACTGACGCTCCATCTCCCAATCTGTTCCCAGTGATCCCGGATTAAATGATGCTCCATCCTCAATAATTTCCCAGTGATCCCGGTTTAACTGACGCTCCATCTCCCAATCTGTTCCCAGCGATGCCCGTTTAACTGACGCTCCACTCCCAATCTGTTCCCAGCGATCCTGGTTACACTGACGCCCCATCTCTCAATCTGTTCCCAGTGATCACGGTTTAACTGACGCTCCATCTCCCAATCTGTTCCCAGTGATCCCGGTTTAACTGACGCTCCATCTCCCAATCTGTCCCCAGCGATCCCGGTTCAACTGACGCTCCATCTCCCAATCTGTTCCCAGTGATCCCGGTTCAACTGACGCTCCATCTCCCAATCTGTCCCCAGCGATCCCGGTTCAACTGACGCTCCATCTCCCAATATATTCCAAATGATCCCGGTTTAACTGACGCTCCATCTCCCAATCTGTTCCCAGTGACCCTAGTTTAACTAACGCTCCATCTCCCAATCTGTTCCCAGTGACCCCTGTTTAACTGATGCTCCATCTCCCAATCTGTTCCCGGTGACCCCTGTTTAACTGACGCTCCATCTCCCAATCTGTTCCCAGTGACCCTAGTTTAACTAACGCTCCATCTCTCAATCTGTTCCCAGTGACCCTGGTTTAACTGATGCTCCATCTCCCAATCTGTTCCCATCGGTCCCGGTTACACTGACGCTCCATCTCTCAATCTGTTCCCAGTGATCCCGATTTAACTGACGCTCCATTTCCCAATCTGTTCCGAGCGATCCCGATTTAACTGACGCTCCATCTCCCAATCTGTTCCCAGTGATCCCGATTTAACTGACGCTCCATTTCCCAATCTGTTCCGAGCGATCCCGATTTAACTGACGCTCCATCTCCCAATCTGTTCCCAGTGATCCCGATTTAACTGACGCTCCATTTCCCAATCTGTTCCCAGTGATCCAGGTTTAACTGACGCTCCATCTCACAATCTGTTCCCAATGATCCCGGTTTAACTGACGCTCAATCTCCCAATCTGTTCCCAGTGATCCCGGTTTAACTGACTCTCCATCTCCCAATCTGTTCCCAGTGACCCCTGTTCAACTGATGCTCCATCTCCCAATCTGTCCCCAGTGATCCTGGTTTAATTGACGCTCCATCTACCAATCTGTTCCCAGTGATTCCGGCTTAACTGACGCTCCATCTCCCAATCTGTTCCCAGTGATCCCGGTTTAACTGATGCTCAATCTCCCAATCTGTCCCCAGTGACCCCGGTTTAACTGACGCTCCATCTCCCAATCTGTTCCCAGCGATCTCGGTTTAACTGACGCTCCATCTCCAAATCTGTCCCCAGTGATCCCAGTTTAACTGACGCCCCATCTCCCAATCTGTTCCCAGCGATCCCGGTTTAACTGACGCGCCAACTCACAATCTGTTCCCAGCAATCCCAGTTTAACTGACGCTTCAACTCCCAAACTGTTCCCTGCTATCCCGGTTTAATTGACGCTCCATCTCCCAATCTGTTCCCAGCGACGCGGTTACACTGGCGCTCCATGTCTCAATCTGTTCCCAGCGATCCCAGTTTAACTGACGCTCCAACTCCCAAACGGTTCCCAGCTATCCCGGTTTAATTGACGCTCCAACTCCCAATCTGTTCCCAGCGATCCCGGTTTAATTGACGCTCCATCTCCCAATCTGTTCCCAGCGATCCCAGTTACACTGAAGCTCCATCTCCCAATCTGTTCCCAGCGACGTGGTTACACTGACGCTCCATCTCTCAATCTGTTCCCAGCGATCCCGGTTACACTGACACTCCATCTCTCAATCTGTTCCCAGTGATCCCGGTTTAACTGACGCTCCATCTCCCAATCTGTTCCCAGCGATCCCAGTTTAACTGCGCTCCAACTCCCAATCTGTTGCCAGCGTTCCCGGTTTAACTTATGCTCCAACTCCCAATCTGTTCCCAGCGATGCCCGTTTAACTTACGCTCCAACTCCCAGTCTGTTCCCAGTGATCCCGGTGACACTGATGCTCCATCTCTCAATCTGTTCCCAGTGATCCCGGTTTAACTGACGCTCCATCTCCCAATCTGTTGCCAATGATCCTGGTTTAACTGACGCTCCATCTCCCAATCTGTTCTCAGTGATCCCGGTTTAACTGATGCTCCATCTCCCAATCTGTCCCCAGCGATCCCAGTTTAACTGACGCTCCATCTCCCAATCTGTTCCCAGCGATCTCGGTTTAACTGACGCTCCATCTCCAAATCTGTCCCCAGCGATCCCGGTTTAACTGACGCTCCAACTCCCAATCTGTTCCCAGCGATCCCAGTTTAATTGACGCTCCATCTCCCAATCTGTTCCCAGTGATCCCGGTTTAATTGACGCTCCAACTCCCAATCTGTTCCCAGCGATCCCGGTTTAATTGACGCTCCATCTCCAAATCTGTCCCCAGCGATCCCGGTTTAACTGACGCTCCAACTCCCAATCTGTTCCCAGCGATCCCAGTTTAATTGACGCTCCATCTCCCAATCTGTTCCCAGTGATCCCGGTTTAATTGACGCTCCAACTCCCAATCTGTTCCCAGCGATCCCGGTTTAATTGACGCTCCATCTCTCAATCTGTTCCCAGTGATCCCGATTTAACTGACGCTCCATTTCCCAATCTGTTCCGAGCGATCCCGATTTAACTGACGCTCCATCTCCCAATCTGTTCCCAGTGATCCCGATTTAACTGACGCTCCATTTCCCAATCTGTTCCGAGCGATCCCGATTTAACTGACGCTCCATCTCCCAATCTGTTCCCAGTGATCCCGATTTAACTGACGCTCCATTTCCCAATCTGTTCCCAGTGATCCAGGTTTAACTGACGCTCCATCTCACAATCTGTTCCCAATGATCCCGGTTTAACTGACGCTCAATCTCCCAATCTGTTCCCAGTGATCCCGGTTTAACTGACTCTCCATCTCCCAATCTGTTCCCAGTGACCCCTGTTCAACTGATGCTCCATCTCCCAATCTGTCCCCAGTGATCCTGGTTTAATTGACGCTCCATCTACCAATCTGTTCCCAGTGATTCCGGCTTAACTGACGCTCCATCTCCCAATCTGTTCCCAGTGATCCCGGTTTAACTGATGCTCAATCTCCCAATCTGTCCCCAGTGACCCCGGTTTAACTGACGCTCCATCTCCCAATCTGTTCCCAGCGATCTCGGTTTAACTGACGCTCCATCTCCAAATCTGTCCCCAGTGATCCCAGTTTAACTGACGCCCCATCTCCCAATCTGTTCCCAGCGATCCCGGTTTAACTGACGCGCCAACTCACAATCTGTTCCCAGCAATCCCAGTTTAACTGACGCTTCAACTCCCAAACTGTTCCCTGCTATCCCGGTTTAATTGACGCTCCATCTCCCAATCTGTTCCCAGCGACGCGGTTACACTGACGCTCCATGTCTCAATCTGTTCCCAGCGATCCCAGTTTAACTGACGCTCCAACTCCCAAACTGTTCCCAGCTATCCCGGTTTAATTGACGCTCCAACTCCCAATCTGTTCCCAGCGATCCCGGTTTAATTGACGCTCCATCTCCCAATCTGTTCCCAGCGATCCCAGTTACACTGAAGCTCCATCTCCCAATCTGTTCCCAGCGACGTGGTTACACTGACGCTCCATCTCTCAATCTGTTCCCAGCGATCCCGGTTACACTGACACTCCATCTCTCAATCTGTTCCCAGTGATCCCGGTTTAACTGACGCTCCATCTCCCAATCTGTTCCCAGCGATCCCAGTTTAACTGCGCTCCAACTCCCAATCTGTTGCCAGCGTTCCCGGTTTAACTTATGCTCCAACTCCCAATCTGTTCCCAGCGATGCCCGTTTAACTTACGCTCCAACTCCCAGTCTGTTCCCAGTGATCCCGGTGACACTGATGCTCCATCTCTCAATCTGTTCCCAGTGATCCCGGTTTAACTGACGCTCCATCTCCCAATCTGTTGCCAATGATCCTGGTTTAACTGACGCTCCATCTCCCAATCTGTTCTCAGTGATCCCGGTTTAACTGATGCTCCATCTCCCAATCTGTCCCCAGCGATCCCAGTTTAACTGACGCTCCATCTCCCAATCTGTTCCCAGCGATCTCGGTTTAACTGACGCTCCATCTCCAAATCTGTCCCCAGCGATCCCGGTTTAACTGACGCTCCAACTCCCAATCTGTTCCCAGCGATCCCAGTTTAATTGACGCTCCATCTCCCAATCTGTTCCCAGTGATCCCGGTTTAATTGACGCTCCAACTCCCAATCTGTTCCCAGCGATCCCGGTTTAATTGACGCTCCATCTCCCAATCTGTTCCCAGCGATCCCAGTTACACTGAAGCTCCATCTCCCAATCTGTTCCCAGCGACGTGGTTACACTGACGCTCCATCTCTCAATCTGTTCCCAGTGATCCCGGTTTAACTGACGCTCCATCTCCCAATCTGTTCCCAGCGATCCCAGTTTAACTGCGCTCCAACTCCCAATCTGTTCCCAGCGATGCCCGTTTAACTTACGCTCCAACTCCCAGTCTGTTCCCAGTGATCCCGGTGACACTGATGCTCCATCTCTCAATCTGTTCCCAGTGATCCCGGTTTAACTGACGCTCCATCTCCCAATCTGTTCCCAGTGATCCCGGTTAAACTGTCGCTCCATCTCCCAATCTGTTCCCCGTGATCCCGGTTTAACTGACGCTCCATCTCCCAATCTGTCCCCAGTGATCCCGGTTTAACTGACGCTCCATTTCCCAATATATTCCCAATTATCCTGGTTTAACTGACGCTCCAGCTCCGAATCTGTTCACAGTGATCCCGGTTTAACTGATGCTCCATCTCCCAATCTGTTGCCAATGATCCTGGTTTAACTGACGCTCCATCTCCCAATCTGTTCTCAGTGATCCCGGTTTAACTGATGCTCCATCTCCCAATCTGTCCCCAGTGATCCCGGTTTAACTGACGCTCCATTTCCCAATCTGTTTCCAGCGATCACGGTTTAACTGACGCTCCATCTCCCAATCTGTTCCCAGCGATCTCGGTTTAACTGACGCTCCATCTCCAAATCTGTCCCCAGCGATCCCGGTTTAACTGACGCTCCAACTCCCAATCTGTTCCCAGCGATCCCTGTTTAACTGACGCTCCAACTCCCAATCTGTTCCCAGCGATCCCAGTTTAATTGACGCTCCATCTCCCAATCTGTTCCCAGTGATCCCGGTTTAACTGACGCTCCATCTCCCAATCTGTTCCCAGTGATCCCGGTTTAACTGACGCTCCATCTCCCAATCTGTTCCCAGCGATCCCAGTTACACTGACGCTCCATCTCCCAATCTGTTCCCAGTGATCCCGGTTTAACTGACGCTCAATCTCCAAATCTGTTCCCAGTGATCCCGGTTTAACTGACGCTCCTTCTCCTAATCTGTTCCCAGCGATCCCGGTTACACTGACGCTCCATCTCCCAATCTGTTCCCAGCGGTCCCGGTTACACTGACGCTCCATCTCTCAATCTGTTCCCAGTGATCCCGATTTAACTGACGCTCCATTTCCCAATCTGTTGTGAGCGATCCCGATTTAACTGACGCTCCATCTCCCAATCCGTTCTCAGTGATCCCGGTTTAACTGACGCTCCATCTCACAATCTGTTCCCAATGATCCCGGTTTAACTGACGCTCAATCTCCCAATCTGTTCCCAGTGATCCCGGTTTAACTGACTCTCCATCTCCCAATCTGTTCCCAGTGACCCCTGTTCAACTGATGCTCCATCTCCCAATCTGTCCCCAGTGATCCTGGTTTAATTGTCGCTCCATCTACCAATCTGTTCCCAGTGATTCCGGTTTAACTGACGCTTCATCTCCCAATCTGTTTCCAGCAATCCGGGTTTAACTGACTGTCCAACTCCCAATCTGTTCCCTGTGATCCCAGTTTAACTGACGCTCCATCTCCCAATCTGTTCCTAGTGATCCCGGTTTAACTGACGCTCCATCTCCCAATCTGTGCCCAGTGATCCCGGTTTAACTGACGCACCATCTCCAAATCTGTTCCCAGTGATCCCGGTTTAACTGACGCTCCATCTCCCAATCTGTCCCCAGTGATCCCGGTTTAACTGACGCCCCATCTCCCAATCTGTGCCCAGTGATCCCGGTTTAACTGACGCACCATCTCCAAATCTGTTCCCAGTGATCCCGGTTTAACGGACTCTCCATCTCCCAATCTGTTCCCAGTGATCCCGGTTTAACTGACGCTCCATCTCCCAATCTGTCCCCAGTGATCCCGGTTTAACTGACGCTCCATCTCCCAATCTGTCCCCAGTGATCCCAGTTTAACTGACGCTCCATCTCCCAATCTGTTCCCAGCGATCCCGCTTTATCTGACGCTCCAACTCACAATCTGTTCCCAGCGATCCCGGTTTAATTGACGCTCCATCTACCAATCTGTTCCCAGCGATCCCTGTTACACTGAAGCTCCATCTCCCAATCTGTTCCCAGCGACCCGGTTAGACTGACGCTCCATCTCTCAATCTGTTCCCAGCGATCCCGGTTACACTGACACTCCATCTCCCAATCTGTTCCAGTGATCCCGGTTTAACTGACGCTCCATCTCCCCATCTGTTCTCAGCGATCTCAGTTTAACTTAGCTCCAAGTCCCAATCTGTTGCCAGCGTTCCCGGTTTAACTTATGCTCCAACTCCCAATCTGTTCGAGCGATGGCCGTTTAACTGATGCTCCATCTCCCAATCTGTTCCCAGTGATCCCGGTTTAACTGACGCTCCATCTCCCAATCTGTTCCCAGTGATCCCGGTTTAACTGACGCTCCATCTCCCAATCTGTCCCCAGTGATCCCGGTTTAACTGACGCTCCATCTCCCAATATATTCCCAATGATCCCGGTTTAACTGACGCTCCATCTCCGAATCTGTTCCCTGTGATCCCGGTTTAACTGATGCTCCATCTCCCAATCTGTTCCCAATGATCCCGGTTTAACTGACGCTCCATCTCCCATTCTGTTCCCAGTGATCCCGGTTTAACTGACGCTCCATCTCCCAATCTGTTCCCAGCGATCCCGGTTACACTGACGGTCCATCTCCCAATCTGTTCCCAGTGATCCCGGTTTAACTGACGCTCAATCTCTCAATCTGTTCCCAGAGATCCCGGTTTAACTGACGCTCCATCTCCTAATCTGTTCCCAGCGATCCCGGTTACACTGACGCTCCGTCTCCCAATCTGTTCCCATCGGTCCCGGTTACACTGACGATCCATCTCTCAATCTGTTCCCAGTGATCCCGATTTAACTGACGCTCCATTTCCCAATCTGTTCCGAGCGATCCCGATTTAACTGACGCTCCATCTCGCAATCTGTTCCCAGTGATCCCGGTTTAACTGACGCTCCATCTCCCAATCTGTTCCCAATGATCCCGGTTTAACTGACGCTCAATCTCCCAATCTGTTCCCAGTGATCCCGGTTTAACTGACTCTCCATCTCCCAATCTCTTCCCAGTGACCCCTGTTCAACTGATGCTCCATCTCCCAATCTGTCCCCAGTGATCCTGGTTTAATTGACGCTCCATCTACCAATCTGTTCCCAGTGATTCCGGTTTAACTGACGCTCCATCTCCCAATCTGTTTCCAGCGATCCCGGTTTAACTGACTGTCCAACTCCCGATCTGTTCACAGTGATCCCGGTTTAACTGACGCTCCATCTCCCAATCCGTTCCCAGTGATCCCGGTTTAACTGACGCTCCATCTCACAATCTGTTCCCAGTGATCCCGGTTTAACTGACGCTCCATCTCCCAATCTGTTCCTAGTGATCCCGGTTTAACTGACGCTCCATCTCCCAATCTGTCCCCAGTGATCCCGGTTTAACTGACGCTCCATCTCCCAATCTGTGCCCAGTGATCCCGGTTTAACTGACGCACCATCTCCAAATCTGTTCCCAGTGATCCCGGTTTAACGGACTCTCCATCTCCCAATCTGTTCCCAGTGATCCCGGTTTAACTGACGCTCCATCTCCCAATCTGTCCCCAGGTAGCCCGGTTTAACTGACGCTCCATCTCCCAATCTGTTCCCAGTGATCCTGGTTTAACTGACGCTCCATCTCACAATCTGTTCCCAATGATCCCGGTTTAACTGACGCTCAATCTCCCAATCTGTTCCCAGTGATCCCGGTTTAACTGACTCTCCATCTCCCAATCTGTTCCCAGTGACCCCTGTTCAACTGATGCTCCATCTCCCAATCTGTCCCCAGTGATCCTGGTTTAATTGTCGCTCCATCTACCAATCTGTTCCCAGTGATTCCGGTTTAACTGACGCTCCATCTCCCAATCTGTTTCCAGCGATCCCGGTTTAACTGACTGTCCAACTCCCAATCTGTTCACAGTGATCCCGGTTTAACTGACGCTCCATCTCCCAATCCGTTCCCAGTGATCCCGGTTTAACTGACGCTCCATCTCCCAATCTGTTCCCAGTGATCCCGGTTTAACTGACGCTCAATCTCCCAATCTGTTCCCAGTGATCCCGGTTTAACTGACTCTCCATCTCCCAATCTGTTCCCAGTGACCCCTGTTCAACTGATGCTCCATCTCCCAATCTGTCCCCAGTGATCCTGGTTTAATTGTCGCTCCATCTACCAATCTGTTCCCAGTGATTCCGGTTTAACTGACGCTCCAACTCACAATCTGTTCGCAGCGATCCCAGTTTAACTGACGCTCCAACTCCCAAACTGTTCCCAGCTATCCCGGTTTAATTGACGCTCCATCTCCCAATCTGTTCCCAGCGATCCCTGTTACACTGAAGCTCCATCTCCCAATCTGTTCCCAGCGACCCGGTTAGACTGACGCTCCATCTCTCAATCTGTTCCCAGCGATCCCGGTTACACTGACGCTCCATCTCCCCATCTGTTCCCAGCGATCCCGGTTTAACTTAGCTCCAACTCCCAATCTGTTCCCAGTGATCCCGGTTTAACTGACGCTCCATCTCCCCATCTGTTCCCAGCGATCCCGGTTTAACTTAGCTCCAACTCCCAATCTGTTCCCAGTGATCCCGGTTACACTGACGCTCCATCTCCCCATCTGTTCCCAGCGATCCCAGTTTAACTTAGCTCCAACTCCCAATCTGTTGCCAGCGTTCCCGGTTTAACTTATGCTCCAACTCCCAATCTGTTCCCAGTGATTCCGGTTTAACTGACGCTCCATCTCCCAATCTGTTTCCAGCGATCCCGGTTTAACTGACTGTCCAACTCCCAATCTGTCCCCAGTGATCCCGGTTTAACTGACGCTCCATCTCCCAATCTGTTCCCAGTGATCCCAGTTTAACTGACGCTCAATCTCCCAATCTGATCACAGTGATCCCGGTTTAACTGACGCTCCATCTCCCAATCTGTGCCCAGTGATCCCGGTTTAACTGACGCACCATCTCCAAATCTGTTCCCAGTGATCCCGGTTTAACGGACTCTCCATCTCCCAATCTGTTCCCAGTTATCCCGGTTTAACTGACGCTCCATCTCCCAATCTGTCCCCAGTGATCCCGGTTTAACTGACGCTCCATCTCCCAATCTGTTCCCAGCGATCTCGGTTTAACTGAAGCTCCATCTCCAAATCCGTCCCCAGTGATCCCAGTTTAACTGACGCTCCATCTCCCAATCTGTTCCCAGCGATCCCGCTTTAACTGACGCTCCAACTCACAATCTTTTCCCAGCGATCCCAGTTTAACTGACGCTCCAACTCCCAAACTGTTCCCAGCTATCCCGGTTTAATTGACGCTCCAACTCCCAATCTGTTCCCATCGATCCCGGTTTAATTGACGCTCCATCTCCCAATCTGTTCCCAGCGATCCCTGTTACACTGAAGCTCCATCTCCCAATCTGTTCCCAGCGACCCGGTTAGACTCACGCTCCATCTCTCAATCTGTTCCCAGCGATCCCGGTTACACTGACACTCCATCTCTCAATCTGTTCCCGTGATCCCGGTTTAACTGACGCTCCATCTCCCCATCTGTTCCCAGCGATCCCAGTTTAACTTAGCTCCAACTCCCAATCTGTTGCCAGCGTTCCCGGTTTAACTTATGCTCCAACTCCCAATCTGTTCCGAGCGATGGCCGTTTAACTGATGCTCCACTCCCAATCTGTTCCCAGTGATCCCGGTTTAACTGACGCTCCATCTCCCAATCTGTTCCCAGTGATCCCGGTTTAACTGACGCTCCATCTCCCAATCTGTTTCCAGCGATCCCGGTTTAACTGACTGTCCAACTCCCAATCTGTTCACAGTGATCCCGGTTTAACTGACGCTCCATCTCCCAATCCGTTCCCAGTGATCCCGGTTTAACTGACGCTCCATCTCCCAATCTGTTCCCAGTGATCCCGGTTTAACTGACGCTCAATCTCCCAATCTGTTCCCAGTGATCCCGGTTTAACTGACTCTCCATCTCCCAATCTGTTCCCAGTGACCCCTGTTCAACTGATGCTCCATCTCCCAATCTGTCCCCAGTGATCCTGGTTTAATTGTCGCTCCATCTACCAATCTGTTCCCAGCGATCCCGGTTTAACTGACGCTCCAACTCCCAAACTGTTCCCAGCTATCCCGGTTTAATTGGCGCTCCAACTCCCAATCTGTTCCCAGCGATCCCTGTTTAATTGACGGTCCATCTCCCAATCTGTTCCCAGCGATCCCTGTTACACTGAAGCTCCATCTCCCAATCTGTTCCCAGCGACCCGGTTAGACTGACGCTCCATCTCTCAATCTGTTCCCAGCGATCCCGGTTACACTGACACTCCATCTCCCAATCTGTTCCAGTGATCCCGGTTTAACTGACGCTCCATCTCCCCATCTGTTCCCAGCGATCCCAGTTTAACTTAGCTCCAACTCCCAATCTGTTGCCAGCGTTCCCGGTTTAACTTATGCTCCAACTCCCAATCTGTTCCCAGTGATTCCGGTTTAACTGACGCTCCATCTCCCAATCTGTTCCCAGCGATCCCGGTTTAACTGACTGTCCAACTCCCAATCTGTTCACAGTAATCCCGGTTTAACTGACGCTCCATCTCCCAATCCGTTCCCAGTGATCCCGGTTTAACTGACGCTCCATCTCCCAATCTGTTCCCAGTGATCCCGGTTTAACTGACGCTCAATCTCCCAATCTGATCACAGTGATCCCGGTTTAACTGACGCTCCATCTCCCAATCTGTGCCCAGTGATCCCGGTTTAACTGACGCACCATCTCCAAATCTGTTCCCAGTGATCCCGGTTTAACGGACTCTCCATCTCCCAATCTGTTCCCAGTGATCCCGGTTTAACTGACGCTCCATCTCCCAATCTGTCCCCAGTGATCCCGGTTTAACTGACGCTCCATCTCCCAATCTGTTCCCAGCTATCTCGGTTTAACTGAAGCTCCATCTCCAAATCCGTCCCCTGTGATCCCAGTTTAACTGACGCTCCATCTCCCAATCTGTTCCCAGCGATCCCGCTTTAACTGACGCTCCAACTCACAATCTGTTCCCAGCGATCCCAGTTTAACTGACGCTTCAACTCCCAAACTGTTCCCAGCTATCCCGGTTTAATTGACGCTCCAACTCCCAATCTGTTCCCAGCGACCCCGGTTTAATTGACGCTCCATCTCCCAATCTGTTCCCAGCGATCCCTGTTACACTGAAGCTCCATCTCCCAATCTGTTCCCAGCGACCCGGTTAGACTCACGCTCCATCTCCCAATCTGTTCCAGTGATCCCGGTTTAACTGACGCTCCATCTCCCAATCTGTTCCCAGCGACCCCAGTTTAACTTAGCTCCAACTCCCAATCTGTTGCCAGCGTTCCCGGTTTAACTTATGCTCCACTCCCAATCTGTTCCCAGTGATCCCGGTTTAACTGATGCTCCATCTCCCAATCTGTTCCCAGTGATCCCGGTTTAACTGACGCTCCATCTCACAATCTGTTCCCAGTGATCCCGGTTTAAGTGACGCTCCATCTCCCAATCTGTCCCCAGTGATCCCGGTTTAACTGACGCTCCATCTCCCAATATATTCCCAATGACCCCGGTTTAACTGACGGTCCATCTCCGAATCTGTTCCCTGTGATCCCGGTTTAACTGATGCTCCATCTCCCAATCTGTTCCCAATGATCCCGGTTTAACTGATGCTCCATCTCCCAATCTGTTCCCAGTGATCCCGGTTTAACTGATGCTCCATCTCCCAATCTGTCCCCAGTAATCCAGGTTTAATTGACGCTCCATCTACCAATCTGTCCCCAGTGATCCCGGTTTAACTGCGCTCCAACTCCCAATCTGTTCCCAGCGATCTCAGTTTAACTGACGCTCCATCTCCAAATCTGTCCCCAGTGATCCCGGTTTAACTGACGCTCCAACTCCCAATCTGTTCCCAGCGATCCCAGTTTAATTGACGCTCCATCTCCCAATCTGTTCCCAGTGATCCCGGTTTAACTGACGCTCCATCTCCCAATCTGTTCCCAGTGATGCCGGTTTAACTGACGCTCCATCTCCCAATCTGTTCCCAGCGATCCCGATTACACTGACGCTCCATCTCCCAATCTGTTCCCAGTGATCCCGGTTTAACTGACGCTCCATCTCCTAATCTGTTCCCAGCGATCCCGGTTACACTGACGCTCCATCTCCCAATCTGTTCCCTTCGGTCCCGGTTACACTGACGCTCCATCTCTCAATCTGTTCCCAGTGATCCCGGTTTAACTGACGCTCAATCTCCCAATCTGTTCCCAGTGATCCCGGTTTAACTGACTCTCCATCTCCCAATCTGTTCCCAGTGACCCCTGTTCAACTGATGCTCCATCTCCCAATCTGTCCCCAGTGATCCTGGTTTAATTGACGCTCCATCTACCAATCTGTTCCCAGTGATTCCGGTTTAACTGACGCTCCATCTCCCAATCTGTTTCCAGCGATCCCGGTTTAACTTACTGTCCAACTCCCAATCTGTTCACAGTGATCCCGGTTTAACTGACGCTGCATCTCCCAATCCGTTCCCAGTGATCCCGGTTTAACTGACGCTCCATCTCCCAATCTGTTCCCAGTGATCCCGGTTTAACTGACGCTCAATCTCCCAATCTGTTCCCAGTGATCCCGGTGTAACTGACTCTCCATCTCCCAATCTGTTCCCAGTGACCCCTGTTCAACTGATGCTCCATCTCCCAATCACTCCCCAGTGATCCTGGTTTAATTGTCGCTCCATCTACCAATCTGTTCCCAGTGATTCCGGTTTAACTGACGCTCCATCTCCCAATCTGTTTCCAGCGATCCCGGTTTAACTGACTGTCCAACTCCCAATCTGTTCACAGTGATCCCGGTTTAACTGACGCTCCATCTCCCAATCCGTTCCCAGTGATCCCGGTTTAACTGACGCTCCATCTCCCAATCTGTTCCCAGTGATCCCGGTTTAACTGACGCTCAATCTCCCAATCTGTTCCCAGTGATCCCGGTTTAACTGACTCTCCATCTCCCAATCTGTTCCCAGTGACCCCTGTTCAACTGATGCTCCATCTCCCATTCTCTCCCCAGTGATCCTGGTTTAATTGTCGCTCCATCTACCAATCTGTTCCCAGTGATTCCGGTTTAACTGACGCTCCATCTCCCAATCTGTTTCCAGCGACCCCGGTTTAACTGACTGTCCAACTCCCAATCTGTTCACAGTGATCCCGGTTTAACTGACTCTCCATCTCCCAATCCGTTCCCAGTGATCCCGGTTTAACTGACGCTCCATCTCCCAATCTGTTCCCAGTGATCCCGGTTCAACTGACGCTCAATCTCCCAATCTGTTCCCAGTGATCCTGGTTTGACTGACGCTCCATCTCCCAATCTGTTCCTAGTGATCCCGGTTTAACTGACGCTCCATCTCCCAATCTGTCCCCAGTGATCCCGGTTTAACTGACGCTCCATCTCCCAATCTGTGCCCAGTGATCCCGGTTTAACTGACGCACCATCTCCAAATCTGTTCCCAGTGATCCCGGTTTAACGGACTCTCCATCTCCCAATCCGTTCCCAGTGATCCCGGTTTAACTGACGCTCCATCTCCCAATCTGTCCCTAGTGATCCCGGTTTAACTGACGCTCCATCTCCCAATCTGTCCCCAGTGATCCCGGTTTAACTGACGCTCCATCTCCCAATCTGTGCCCAGTGATCCCAGTTTAACTGACGCACCATCTCCAAATCTGTTCCCAGTGATCCCGGTTTAACGGACTCTCCATCTCCCAATCCGTCCCCAGTGACCCCAGTTTAACTGACGCTCCATCTCCCAATCTGTTCCCAGCGATCCCAGTTTAACTGACGCTCCAACTCCCAAACGGTTCCCAGCTATCCCGGTTTAATTGACGCTCCAACTCCCAATCTGTTCCCAGCGATCCCGGTTTAATTGACGCTCCAACTCCCAATCTGTTCCCAGCAATCCCGGTTTAATTGACGCTCCATCTCCCAATCTGTTCCCAACGACCCGGTTAGACTGACACTCCATCTCTCAATCTGTTCCAGTGATCCCGGTTTAACTGACGCTCCATCTCCCCATCTGTTCCCAGCGATCCCAGTTTAACTTAGCTCCAACTCCCAATCTGTTGCCAGCGTTCCCGGTTTAACTTATGCTCCAACTCCCAATCTGTTCCGAGCGATGGCCGTTTAACTGATGCTCCACTCCCAATCTGTTCCCAGTGATCACGGATTATCTGACGCTCCATCTCCCAATCTGTTCCCAGTGATCCCGGTTTAACTGACGCTCCATCTCCCAATCTGTTCCCAGTGATCACGGATTATCTGACGCTCCATCTCCCAATCTGTTCCCAGTGATCCCGGTTTAACTGACGCTCCATCTCTCAATCTGTTCCCAGTGATCCCGGTTTAACTGACGCTCCATCTCCCAATCTGTTCCCAGTGATCCCGGTTTAACTGACACTCCATCTCCCAATCTGTTCCCACTGATCCCGGTTTAACTGACGCTCCATCTCCCAATCTGTTCCCAGTGACCCCGGTTTAACTGACGCTCCATCTCCCAATCTGTCCCCAGTGATCCCGGTTTAACTGACGCTCCATCTCCGAATCTGTTCCCTGTGATCCCGGTTTAACTGATGCTCCATCTCCCAATCTGTTTCCAGCGATCCCGGTTTAACTGACGCTCCATCTTCAAATCTGTCCCCAGTGAGCCCGGTTTAACTGACACTCCAACTCCCAATCTGTTCCCAGCGATCCCTGTTTAACTGACGCTCCAACTCCCAATCTGTTCCCAGCGATCCCAGTTTAATTGGCGCTCCATCTCCCAATCTGTTCCCAGCGATCCTGGTTTAATTATCGCTCCATCTACCAATCTGTTCCCAGTGATTCCGGTTTAACTGACGCACCATCTCCCAATCTGTTTCCAGCGATCCCGGTTTAACTGACTGTCCAACTCCCAATCTGTTCACAGTGATCCCGGTTTAACTGACGCTCCATCTCCCAATCCGTTCCCAGTGATCCCGGTTTAACTGACGCTCCATCTCCCAATCTGTTCCCAGTGATCCCGGTTTAACTGACGCTCAATCTCCCAATCTGTTCCCAGTGATCCCGGTTTAACTGACTCTCCATCTCCCAATCTGTTCCCAGTGACCCCTGTTCAACTGATGCTCCATCTCCCATTCTGTCCCCAGTGATCCTGGTTTAATTGTCGCTCCATCTACCAATCTGTTCCCAGTGATTCCGGTTTAACTGACGCTCCATCTCTCAATCTGTTTCCAGCGATCCCGGTTTAACTGACTGTCCAACTCCCAATCTGTTCACAGTGATCCCGGTTTAACTGACTCTCCATCTCCCAATCCGTTCCCAGTGATCCCGGTTTAACTGACGCTCCATCTCCCAATCTGTTCCCAGTGATCCCGGTTTAACTGACGCTCAATCTCCCAATCTGTTCCCAGTGATCCTGGTTTAACTGACGCTCCATCTCCCAATCTGTTCCTTGTGATCCCGGTTTAACTGACGCTCCATCTCCCAATCTGTCCCCAGTGATCCCGGTTTAACTGACGCTCCATCTCCCAATCTGTGCCCAGTGATCCCGGTTTAACTGACGCACCATCTCCAAATCTGTTCCCAGTGATCCCGGTTTAACGGACTCTCCATCTCCCAATCTGTTCCCAGTGATCCCGGTTTAACTGACGCTCCATCTCCCAATCTGTCCCTAGTGATCCCGGTTTAACTGACGCTCCATCTCCCAATCTGTTCCCAGCGATCTCGGTTTAACTGAAGCTCCATCTCCAAATCCGTCCCCAGTGATCCCAGTTTAACTGACGCTCCATCTCCCAATCTGTTCCCAGCGATCCCGCTTTAACTGACGCTCCAACTCACAATCTGTTCCCAGCGATCCCAGTTTAACTGACGCTCCAACTCCCAAACGGTTCCCAGCTATCCCGGTTTAATTGACGCTCCAACTCCCAATCTGTTCCCAGCGATCCCGGTTTAATTGACGCTCCATCTCCCAATCTGTTCCCAGCGATCCCTGTTACACTGAAGCTCCATCTCCCAATCTGTTCCCAACGACCCGGTTAGACTGACGCTCCATCTCCCAATCTGTTCCCAGTGATCCCGGTTTAACTGACGCTCAATCTCCCAATCTGTTCCCAGTGATCCCGGTTTAACTGACTCTCCATCTCCCAATCTGTTCCCAGTGACCCCTGTTCAACTGATGCTCCATCTCCCATTCTGTCCCCAGTGATCCTGGTTTAATTGTCGCTCCATCTACCAATCTGTTCCCAGTGATTCCGGTTTAACTGACGCTCCATCTCTCAATCTGTTTCCAGCGATCCCGGTTTAACTGACTGTCCAACTCCCAATCTGTTCACAGTGATCCCGGTTTAACTGACTCTCCATCTCCCAATCCGTTCCCAGTGATCCCGGTTTAACTGACGCTCCATCTCCCAATCTGTTCCCAGTGATCCCGGTTTAACTGACGCTCAATCTCCCAATCTGTTCCCAGTGATCCTGGTTTAACTGACGCTCCATCTCCCAATCTGTTCCTTGTGATCCCGGTTTAACTGACGCTCCATCTCCCAATCTGTCCCCAGTGATCCCGGTTTAACTGACGCTCCATCTCCCAATCTGTGCCCAGTGATCCCGGTTTAACTGACGCACCATCTCCAAATCTGTTCCCAGTGATCCCGGTTTAACGGACTCTCCATCTCCCAATCTGTTCCCAGTGATCCCGGTTTAACTGATGCTCCATCTCCCAATCTGTCCCTAGTGATCCCGGTTTAACTGACGCTCCATCTCCCAATCTGTTCCCAGCGATCTCGGTTTAACTGAAGCTCCATCTCCAAATCCGTCCCCAGTGATCCCAGTTTAACTGACGCTCCATCTCCCAATCTGTTCCCAGCGATCCCAGTTTAACTGACGCTCCAACTCCCAAACGGTTCCCAGCTATCCCGGTTTAATTGACGCTCCAACTCCCAATCTGTTCCCAGCGATCCCGGTTTAATTGACGCTCCATCTCCCAATCTGTTCCCAGCGATCCCTGTTACACTGAAGCTCCATCTCCCAATCTGTTCCCAACGACCCGGTTAGACTGACGCTCCATCTCCCAATCTGTTCCCAACGACCCGGTTAGACTGACGCTCCATCTCCCAATCTGTTCCCAACGACCCGGTTAGACTGACGCTCCATCTCCCAATCTGTTCCCAACGACCCGGTTAGACTGACGCTCCATCTCCCAAACTGTTCCCAGCTATCCCGGTTTAATTGGCGCTCCAACTCCCAATCTGTTCCCAGCGATCCCTGTTTAATTGACGGTCCATCTCCCAATCTGTTCCCAGCGATCCCTGTTACACTGAAGCTCCATCTCCCAATCTGTTCCCAGCGACCCGGTTAGACTGACGCTCCATCTCTCAATCTGTTCCCAGCGATCCCGGTTACACTGACACTCCATCTCCCAATCTGTTCCAGTGATCCCGGTTTAACTGACGCTCCATCTCCCCATCTGTTCCCAGCGATCCCAGTTTAACTTAGCTCCAACTCCCAATCTGTTGCCAGCGTTCCCGGTTTAACTTAGCTCCAACTCCCAATCTGTCCCCAGGTATCCCGGTTTAACTGACGCTCCATCTCCCAATCTGTTCCCAGTGATCACGGTTTATCTGACACTCCATCTCTCAATCTGTTCCCAGTGATCCCGGTTTAACTGACGCTCCATCTCCCAATCTGTTCCCAGTGATCCCGGTTTAACTGACACTCCATCTCCCAATCTGTTCCCACTGATCCCGGTTTAACTGACGCTCCATCTCCCAATCTGTTCCCAGTGACCCCGGTTTAACTGACGCTCCATCTCCCAATCTGTCCCCAGTGATCCCGGTTTAACTGACGCTCCATCTCCCAATCTGTGCCCAGTGATCCCGGTTTAACTGACGCACCATCTCCAAATCTGTTCCCAGTGATCCCGGTTTAACGGACTCTCCATCTCCCAATCTGTTCCCAGTGATCCCGGTTTAACTGACGCTCCATCTCCCAATCTGTCCCTAGTGATCCCGGTTTAACTGACGCTCCATCTCCCAATCTGTTCCCAGCGATCTCGGTTTAACTGAAGCTCCATCTCCAAATCCGTCCCCAGTGATCCCAGTTTAACTGACACTCCATCTCCCAATCTGTTCCCAGCGATCCCGCTTTAACTGACGCTCCAACTCACAATCTGTTCCCAGCGATCCCAGTTTAACTGACGCTCGAACTCCCAAACGGTTCCCAGCTATCCCGGTTTAATTGACGCTCCAACTTCCAATCTGTTCCCAGCGATCCCGGTTTAATTGACGCTCCATCTCCCAATCTGTTCCCAGCGATCCCTGTTACACAGAAGCTCCATCTCCCAATCTGTTCCCAACGACCCGGTTAGACTGACGCTCCATCTCCCAATCTGTTCCCAGCGATCCCGGTTACACTGACACTCCATCTCTCAATCTGTCCCCAGTGATCCCGGTTACACTGACACTCCATCTCTTAATCTGTTCCCAGCGATCCCGGTTACACGGACACTCCATCTCTCAATCTGTTCTCAGCGATCCCAGTTTAACTTAGCTCCAACTCCCAATCTGTTGCCAGCGATCCCGGTTTAATTGACGCTCCATCTCCCAATCTGTTCCCAGTGATCCCGGTTTAACTGACGCTCCATCTCCCAATCTGTTCCCAGTGATCCCGGTTTAACTGACGCTCCATCTCCCAATCTGTTCCCAGTGATCCCGGTTTAACTGACGCTCCATCTCCCAATCTGTCCCCAGTGATCCCGGGGTAACTGACGCTCCATCTCCCAATCTGTTCCCAGTGATCCCGGTTACACGGACACTCCATCTCCCAATCTATTCCCAGTGATCCCGGTTTAACTGACGCTCCATCTCCCAATCTGTCTACAGCGATCCCGGTTTAACTGACGCTCCATCTCCCAATCTGTTCCCAGTGATCCCGGTTTAACTGACGCTCCATCTCCCAATCTGTTCCCAGTGATCCCGGTTTATCTGACGCTCCATCTCCCAATTTGTCCCCAGTGATCCCGGTTTAACTGACGCTCCATCTCCCAATCTGTTCCCAGTGATCCCGGTTACACGGACACTCCATCTCCCAGTCTGTTCCCAGTGATCCCAGTTACACTGACGCTCCATCTCCCAATCTGTTCCCAGTGATCCCGGTTTAACTGACGCCCCATCTCCCAATCTGTTCCCAGTGATCCCGGTTTAACTGACGCTCCATCTCCTAATCTGTCCCCAGTGATCCCGGTTTAACTGACGCTCCATCTCCCAATATATTCCCAATGAATCCGGTTTAACTGACGCTCCATCTCCGAATCTGTTTCCAGTGACCTCGGTTTAACTGATGCTCCATCTCCCAATCTGTTCACAGTGATCCCGGTTTAACTGACGCTCCATCTCCCAATCTGTTCACAGTGATCCCGGTTTAACTGACGCTCCATCTCCCAATCCGTACTCAGTGATGCCGGTTTAACTGACGCTCCATCTCCCAATCTGTTCCCAGTGATCCAGGTTTAACTGACGCTCCAAATCCCAATCTGTTCACAGTGATCCCGGTTTAACTGACGCTTCTTCTCCCAATCCGTTCTTAGTGATCCCGGTTTAACTGACGCTCCATCTCCCAATCTGTTAACAGTGATCCCGGTTTAACTGACGCTCAATCTCCCAATCTGTTCCCAGTGATCCCGGTTTAACTGACGCTCCATCTCCCAATCTGTTCCCAATGATCCCGGTTTAACTGACGCTCCATCTCCCAATCTGTCCCCAGTGATCCCGGTTTAACTGACGCTCCATCTCCCAATCTGTGCCCAGTGATCCCGGTTTAACTGACGCACCATCTCCAAATCTGTTCCCAGTGATCCCGGTTTAACTGACGCTCCATCTCCAAATCTGTCCCCAGTGATCCCGGTTTAACTGACGCTCCAACTCCCAATCTGTTCCCAGCGATCCCTGTTTAACTGACGCTCCAACTCCCAATCTGTTCCCAGCGATCCCAGTTTAACTGACGTCCAACACCTAATCTGTTCCCAGCGATCCCGGTTTAATTGACGCTCCATCTCCCAATCTGTTCCCAGTGATCCCGGTTTAACTGACGCTCCATCTCCCAATGTGTTCCCAGTGATCCCGGTTTAACTGACGCTCCATCTCCCAATCTGTTCCCAGCGATCCCGGTTACACTGACGCTCCATCTCTCAATCTGTTCCCAGCGATCCCGGTTACACTGACGCTCCATCTCCCAATCTGTTCCAGTGATCCCGGTTTAACTGACGCTCCATCTCCCAATCTGTTCCCAGCGATCCCAGTTTAACTTAGCTCCAACTCCCAATCTGTTCCCAGCGATGCCCATTTAACTGATGCTCCATCTCCCAATCTGTTCACAGTGATCCCGGTTTAACTGACACTCCATCTCCCAATCTGTTCCCAGCGATCCCGGTTACACTGACGCTCCATCTCTCAATCTGTTCCCAGTGATCCCGGTTTAACTGATGCTCCATCTCCCAATCTGTTCCCAGTGATCCCGGTTTAACTGATGCTCCATCTCCCAATCTGTTCCCAGTGATCCCGGTTTAACTGACGCTCCATCTCTCAATCTGTTCCCAGTGATCCCGGTTTAACTGGCGCTCCATCTCTCAATCTGTTCCCAGCGATCCCAGTTTAACTGACGCTCCATTTGCCAATCTGTTCCCAGTGATCCCGGTTTAACTGACGCTCCATCTCCCAATCTGTCCCCAGTGATCCCGTTTTAACTGACGCTCCATCTCCCAATATATTCCCAATGATCCCGGTTTAACTGACGCTCCATCTCCGAATCTGTTCCCAGTGATCCCGGTTTAACTGATGCTCCATCTCCCAATCTCTTCCCATTGATCCCAGTTTAACTGACGCTCCATCTCCCAATCTGTTCCCAGTGATCCCGGTTTAACTGATGCTCCATCTCCCAATCTGTTCCTAGTGACCCTGGTTTAACTGACGCTCCATCTCCCAACCTGTCCCCAGTGATCCTGGTTTAATTGACGCTCCATCTACCAATCTGTTTCCAGTGATTCCGGTTTAACTGACGCTCCATCTCCCAATCTGTTTCCAGCGATCCCGGTTGAACTGACGCTCCATCTCCCAAACTGTCCCCAGTGATTCCGGTTAAACTGACTGTCCAACTCCCAATCTGTTCACAGTGATCCCGGTTTAACTGACGCTCCATCTCCCAATCCGTTCCAAGTGATCCCGGTTTAACTGAGGCTCCATCTCCCAATCTGTTCCCAGTGATCCCGGTTTAACTGATGCTCAATCTCCCAATCTGTTCCCAGTGATCCCGGTTTAACTGACGCACCATCTCCAAATCTGTTCCCAGTGATCCCGGTTTAACGGACTCTCCATCTCCCAATCTGTTCCCAGTGATCCCGGTTTAACTGACGCTCCATCTCCCAATCTGTTCCCATTGATCCCGGTTTAACTGACGCTCAATCTCCCAATCTGTTCCCAGTGATCCCGGTTTAACTGACGCTCCATCTCCCAATCTGTTCCCAATGATCCCGGTTTAACTGACGCTCCATCTCCCAATCTGTCCCCAGTGATCCCGGTTTAACTGACGCTCCATCTCCCAATCTGTGCCCAGTGATCCCGGTTTAACTGACGCACCATCTCCAAATCTGTTCACAGTGATCCCGGTTTAACTGACGCTCCATCTCCAAATCTGTCCCCAGTGATCCCGGTTTAACTGACGCTCCATCTCCCAATCTGTTCCCAGCGATCCCGGTTACACTGACGCTCCATCTCCCAATCTGTTCCCAGTGATCCCGGCTTAACTGACGCTCAATCTCCCAATCTGTTCCCAGTGATCCCGGTTTAACTGAAGCTCCATCTCCCAATCTGTTCCCAGCGATCCCGGTTACACTGACACTCCATCTCCCAATCTGTTCCCAGTGATCCCGTTTTAACTGACGCTCCATCTCCCAATCTGTTCCCAGCGATCCCAGTTTAACTTAGCTCCAACTCCCAATCTGTTGCCAGCGTTCCCGGTTTAACTTATGCTCCAACTCCCAATCTGTTCCCAGCGATGCCCGTTTAACTGATGCTCCATCTCCCAATCTGTTCACAGTGATCCCGGTTACACTGACGCTCCATCTCTCAATCTGTTCCCAGTGATCCCGGTTTAACTGATGCTCCATCTCCCAATCTGTTCCCAGTGATCCCGGTTTAACTGACGCTCCATCTCCCAATCTGTTCCCAGTGATCCCGGTTTAACTGGCGCTCCATCTCTCAATCTGTTCCCAGCGATCCCAGTTTAACTGACGCTCCATTTGCCAATCTGTTCCCAGTGATCCCGGTTTAACTGACGCTCCATCTCCCAATCTGTCCCCAGTGATCCCGTTTTAACTGACGCTCCATCTCCCAATATATTCCCAATGATCCCGGTTTAACTGACGCTCCATCTCCGAATCTGTTCCCAGTGATCCCAGTTTAACTGATGCTCCATCTCCCAATCTGTTCCCATTGATCCCGGTTTAACTGACGCTCCATCTCCCAATCCGTTCCAAGTGATCCCGGTTTAACTGAGGCTCCATCTCCCAATCTGTTCCCAGTGATCCCGGTTGAACTGACGCTCAATCTCCCAATCTGTTCCCAGTGATCCCGGTTTAACTGACGCACCATCTCCAAATCTGTTCCCAGTGATCCCGGTTTAACGGATTCTCCATCTCCCAATCTGTTCCCATTGATCCCGGTTTAACTGACGCTCCATCTTCCAATCTGTCCCCAGTGATCCCGGTTTAACTGACGCTCCATCTCCCAATCTGTCCCCAGTGATCCGAGTTTAACTGACGCTACAACTCCCAATCTGTTCCCAGCGATCCCGGTTTAACTGACGCTCCAACTCCCAATCTGTTCCCTGCGATCCCAGTTTAACTGACGCTCCAACTCCCAATCTGTTCCCAGCGATCCCGGTTTAATTGACGCTCCATCTCCCAATCTGTTCCCAGTGATCCCGGTATAACTGAAGCTCCATCTCCCAATCTGTTCCCAGTGATCCCGGTTTAACTGACGCTCCATCTCCCAATCTATTCCCAGCGATCCCGGTTACACTGACGCTCCATCTCCCAATCTGTTCCCAGTGATCCCGGTATAACTGACGCTCCAACTCCCAATCTGTCTCCAGCGATCCCGGTTTAATTGACGCTCCATCTCCCAATCTGTTCCCAGTGATCCTGGTTTAATTGACGCTCCGTCTACCAATCTGTTCCCAGCGATCCCGGTTACACTGACACTCAATTTCTCCATCTGTTCCCAGTGATCCCAGTTTAACTGACGCTCCATCTCCCAATCTGATCCCAGCGATCCCAGTTTAACTGCGCTCCAAGTCCCAATCTGTTGCCAGCGTTCCCGGTTTAACTTATGCTCCAACTCCCAATCTGTTCCCAGCGATGCCCGTTTAACTGACGCTCCAACTCCCACTCTGTTCCCAGTGATCCCGGTTAACAAACGCTCCATTTCCCAATCTGTCCCCAGCGATCCCGGTTTAACTGACGCTCCAACTCCCAATCTGTTCACAGCGATGCCGGTTTAACTGACGCTCCACTCCCAATCTGTTCCCAGCGATCCCGGTTACACTGACGCCCCATCTCCCAATCTGTTCCCAGTGATCCCGGTTTAACTGACGCTCCATCTCCCAATCTGTCCCCAGTGATCCCGGTTTAACTGACGCTCCATCTCCCAATATATTCCCAATAAATCCGGTTTAACTGACGCTCCATCTCCGAATCTGTTTCCAGTGACCTCGGTTTAACTGACGCTCCATCTCCCAATCTGTTCACAGTGATCCCGGTTTAACTGACGCTCCATCTCCCAATCCGTTCTCAGTGATCCCGGTTTAACTGACGCTCCATCTCCCAATCTGTTTCCAGTGATCCCGGTTTAACTGACGCTCAATCTCCCAATCTGTTCCCAGTGATCCCGGTTTAACTGACGCTCCATCTCCCAATCTGTTCCCAATGATCCCGGTTTAACTGACGCTCCATCTCCCAATCTGTCCCCAGTGATCCCGGTTTAACTGACGCTCCATCTCCCAATCTGTGCCCAGTGATCCCGGTTTAACTGACGCACCATCTCCAAATCTGTTCCCAGTGATCCCGGTTTAACTGACGCTCCATCTCCAAATCTGTCCCCAGTGATCCCGGTTTAACTGACGCTCCTTCACCCAATCTGTTCCCAGCGATCCCGGTTTAATTGACGCTCCATCTCCCAATCTGTTCCCAGTGATCCCGGTTTAACTGACGCTCCATCTCCCAATGTGTTCCCAGTGATCCCGGTTTAACTGACGCTCCATCTCCCAATCTGTTCCCAGCGATCCCGGTTACTCTGACGCTCCATCTTGCAATCTGTTCCCAGTGATCCCGGCTTAACTGACGCTCAATCTCCCAATCTGTTCCCAGTGATCCCGGTTTAACTGACGCTCCATCTCTAATCTGTTCCCAGCGATCCCGATTTAACTGACACTCCATCTCCCAATCTGTTCCCAGCGATCCCGGTTTAACTGACGCTCCATCTCCCAATCTATTCCCAATGAACCCGGTTTAACTGACGCTCCATCTCACAATCTGTTCCCAATGATCCCGGTTTAACTGACGCTCCATCTCCCAATCTGTTCCTAGTGATCCCGATTTAACTGACGCTCCATCTCCCAATCTGTTCCCAGCGATCCCGGTTTAACTGACGCTCCATCTCCCAATCTGTTCCCAATGATCCCGGTTTAACTGACGCTCCATCTCACAATCTGTTCCCAATGATCCCGGTTTAACTGACGCTCCATCTCCCAATCTGATCCCAGTGATCCCGGTTTAACTGATGCTCCATCTCCCAATCTGTTCCTAGTGATCCCGGTTTAACTGACGCTCCATCTCCCAATCTGTTCCCAGTGATCCCGGTTTAACTGACGCTCCATCTCCCAATCTGTTCCCAGTGATCCCGGTGTAACTGACGCTCCAACTCCCAATCTGTTCCCAGCGATCTCGGTTACACTGACGCTCCATCTCTCAATCTGTCCCCAGTGATCCCGGTTTAACTGACGCTCCATCTCCCAATCTTTTCCCAGCGATCCCAGTTTAACTGACGCTCCAACTCCCAATCTGTTGCCAGCGATCTCGGTTTAACTTACGCTCCATTCCCAATCTGTTCCCAGTGATCCCGGTTTAACTGACGCTCCATCTCCCAATCTGTTCCCAGAGATCCCGGTTTAACTGACGCTCCATCTCCCAATCTGTTCCCAGTGATCCCGGTGTAACTGACGCTCCAACTCCCAATCTGTTCCCAGCGATCTCGGTTACACTGACGCTCCATCTCTCAATCTGTTCCCAGTGATCCCGGTTTAACTGACGCTCCATCTCCCAATCTTTTCCCAGCGATCCCAGTTTAACTGACGCTCCAACTCCCAATCTGTTGCCAGCGATCTCGGTTTAACTTACGCTCCATTCCCAATCTGTTCCCAGCGATGCCGGTTTAACTGACGCTCCACTCCCAATCTGTTCCCAGCGATCCCGGTTACACTGACACTCCATCTCTCAATCTGTTCCCAGTGATCCCGGTTTAACTGACGCTCCATATCCCAATTGGTTCCCAGTGATCCTGGATAACAGATGCTCCATCTCCCAATCTGTTCCCAGTGATCCCGGTTTAACTGATGCTCCATCTCCCAATCTGTTCCCAGCGATCCCAGTTTAACTGACGCTCCATCTCCCAACTATTCCCAGCGATCCCGGTTTAACTGACTGTCCAACTCCCAATCTGTTCCCAGTGATCCCGGTTTACCTGACGCTCCATCTCCCAATCTGTTCCCAGCGATCCCAGTTTAACAGACGCTCCATCTCCCAATCTGTTCACAGTGATCCCGGTTTAACTGTCGCTCCATCTCCCAATCTGTTACCAGTGATTCGGTTTAACTGACGCTCCATCTCCCAATCTGTTCCTAGTGATCCCGGTTTAACTGACGCTCCATCTCCCAATCTGTTCCCAGTGATCCCGGTTTAACTGACGCTCCATCTCCCAATCTGTTCCCAGTGATCCCGGTTTAACTGATGCTCCATCTCCCAATCTGTTCCTAGTGAATCCGGTTTAACTGACGCTCCATCTCCCAATCTGTTCCCAGTGATCCCGTATTAACTGACGCTCCATCTCCCAATCTGTTCCCAGTGATCCCGGTTTAACTGACGCTCCAACTCCCAATCTGTTCCCAGTGATCCCGGTTTAACTGACGCTCCATCTCCCAATCTGTTCCCAGAGATCCCGGTTTAACTGACGCACCATCTCCCAATCTGTTCCCAGTGATCCCGGTTTAACTGATGCTCCATCTCCCAATCTGTTCCTAGTGATCCCGATTTAACTGACGCTCCATCTCCCAATCAGTTCCCAGTGATCCCGGTTTAACTGACGCTCCATCTCACAATCTGTTCCCAATGATCCCGGTTTAACTGACGCACCATCTCCCAATCTGTTCCCAGTGATCCCGGTTTAACTGATGCTCCATCTCCCAATCTGTTCCTAGTGATCCCGGTTTAACTGACGCTCCATCTCCCAATCTGTTCCCAGTGATCCCGGTTTAACTGACGCTCCATCTCACAATCTGTTCCCAATGATCCCGGTTTAACTGACGCTCCATCTCCCAATCTGTTCCCAGTGATCCCGGTTTAACTGATGCTCCATCTCCCAATCTGTTCCTAGTGATCCCGGTTTAACTGACGCTCCATCTCCCAATCTGTTCCCAGTGATCCCGGTTTAACTGACGCTCCATCTCCCAATCTGTCCCCAGTGATCCCGGTTTAATTGACGCTCCATCTCCCAATATATTCCCAATGAATCCGGTTTAACTGACGCTCCATCTCCCAATCAGTTCTCAGTGATCCGGTTTAACTGACGCTCCATCTCCCAATCCGTTCTCAGTGATCCCGGTTTAACTGACGCTCCATCTCCCAATCTGTTCACAGTGATCCCGGTTTAACTGACGCTCCATCTCCCAATCCGTTCTCAGTGATCCCGGTTTAACTGACGCTCCATCTCCCAATCTGTTCCCATTGATCCCGGTTTAACTGACGCTCAATCTCCCAATCTGTTCCCAGTGATCCCGGTTTAACTGACGCTCCATCTCCCAATCTGTCCCCAGTGATCCCTGTTTAACTGACGCTCCATCTCCCAATCTGTGCCCAGTGATCCCGGTTTAACTGACGCACCATCTCCAAATCTGTTCACAGTGATCCCGGTTTAACTGACGCTCCATCTCCAAATCTGTCCCCAGTGATTCCGGTTTAACTGACGCTCCAACTCCCAATGTGTTCCCAGTGATCCCGGTTTAACTGACGCTCCATCTCCCAATCTGTTCCCAGCGATCCCGGTTACACTGACGCTCCATCTCCCAATCTGTTCCCAGTGATCCCGGCTTAACTGACGCTCAATCTCCCAATCTGTTCCCAGTGATCCCGGTTTAACTGAAGCTCCATCTCCCAATCTGTTCCCAGCGATCCCGGTTACACTGACGCTCCATCTCCCAATCTGTTCCCAGTGATCCCGGTTACACTGACACTCCATCTCTCAATCTGTTCCCAGTGATCCCGTTTTAACTGACGCTCCATCTCCCAATCTGTTCCCAGCTATCCCAGTTTAACTTAGCTCCAACTCCCAATCTGTTGCCAGCGTTCCCGGTTTGACTTATGCTCCAACTCCCAATCTGTTCCCAGCGATGCCCGTTTAACTGATGCTCCATCTCCCAATCTGTTCCCAGTGATCCCGGTTTAACTGATGCTCCATCTCCCAATCTGTTGCCAGTGATCCCGGTTTAACTGGCGCTCCATCTCTCAATCTGTTCCCAGCGATCCCAGTTTAACTGACGCTCCATCTCCCAATCTGTTCCCAGTGATCCCGGTTTAACTGGCGCTCCATCTCTCAATCTGTTCCCAGCGATCCCAGTTTAACTGACGCTCCATCTCCCAATCTGTTCCCAGTGATCCCGGTTTAACTGGCGCTCCATCTCCCAATCTGTTCCCAGCGATCCCGGTTTAACTGACGCTCCATCTCCCAATCTGTTCCCAGTGATCCCGGTTTAACTGGCGCTCCATCTCTCAATCTGTTCCCAGCGATCCCAGTTTAACTGACGCTCCATCTCCAAATCTGTCCCCAGTGATTCCGGTTTAACTGACGCTCCAACTCCCAATCTGTCCCCAGTGATTCCGGTTTAACTGACGCTCCATCTCCCAATCTGTTCCCAGTGATCCCGGTTTAACTGACGCTCCAACTCCCAATCTGTCCCCAGTGATCCCGGTTTAACTGGCGCTCCATCTCTCAATCTGTTCCCAGCGATCCCAGTTTAACTGACGCTCCATCTCCAAATCTGTCCCCAGTGATTCCGGTTTAACTGACGCTCCATCTCCCAATCTGTTCCCAGCGATCACGGTTACACTGACGCTCCATCTCCCAATCTGTTCCCAGTGATCCCGGCTTAACTGACGCTCAATCTCCCAATCTGTTCCCAGTGATCCCGGTTTAACTGAAGCTCCATCTCCCAATCTGTTCCCAGCGATCCCAGTTTAACTTAGCTCCAACTCCCAATCTGTTGCCAGCGTTCCCGGTTTAACTTATGCTCCATCTCTCAATCTGTTCCCAGTGATCCCGGTTTAACTGATGCTCCATCTCCCAATCTGTTCCCAGTGATCCCGGTTTAACTGACGCTCCATCTCCCAATCTGTTCCCAGTGATCCCGGTTTAACTGACGCTCCATCTCCCAATCTGTCCCCAGTGATCCCGTTTTAACTGACGCTCCATCTCCCAATATATTCCCAATGATCCCGGTTTAACTGACGCTCCATCTCCGAATCTGTTCCCAGTGATCCCAGTTTAACTGATGCTCCATCTCCCAATCTGTTCCCATTGATCCCGGTTTAACTGACGCTCCATCTCCCAATCCGTTTCAAGTGATCCCGGTTTAACTGAGGCTCCATCTCCCAATCTGTTCCCAGTGATCCCGGTTGAACTGACGCTCAATCTCCCAATCTGTTCCCAGTGATCCCGGTTTAACTGACGCACCATCTCCAAATCTGTTCCCAGTGATCCCGGTTTAACGGATTCTCCATCTCCCAATCTGTTCCCATTGATCCCGGTTTAACTGACGCTCCATCTTCCAATCTGTCCCCAGTGATCCCGGTTTAACTGACGCTCCATCTCCCAATCTGTTCCCTGCGATCCCAGTTTAACTGACGCTCCAACTCCCAATCTGTTCCCAGCGATCCCGGTTTAATTGACGCTCCATCTCCCAATCTGTTCCCAGTGATCCCGGTATAACTGAAGCTCCATCTCCCAATCTGTCCCCAGTGATCCGAGTTTAACTGATGCTACAACTCCCAATCTGTTCCCAGCGATCCCGGTTTAACTGACGCTCCAACTCCCAATCTGTTCCCTGCGATCCCAGTTTAACTGACGCTCCAACTCCCAATCTGTTCCCAGCGATCCCGGTTTAATTGACGCTCCATCTCCCAATCTGTTCCCAGTGATCCCGGTATAACTGAAGCTCCATCTCCCAATCTGTTCCCAGTGATCCCGGTTTAACTGACGCTCCATCTCCCAATCTATTCCCAGCGATCCCGGTTACACTGACGCTCCATCTCCCAATCTGTTCCCAGTGATCCCGGTATAACTGACGCTCCAACTCCCAATCTGTCTCCAGCGATCCCGGTTTAATTGACGCTCCATCTCCCAATCTGTTCCCAGCGATCCCGGTTACACTGACACTCAATTTCTCCATCTGTTCCCAGTGATCCCAGTTTAACTGACGCTCCATCTCCCAATCTGATCCCAGCGATCCCAGTTTAACTGCGCTCCAAGTCCCAATCTGTTGCCAGCGTTCCCGGTTTAACTTATGCTCCAACTCCCAATCTGTTCCCAGCGATGCCCGTTTAACTGACGCTCCAACTCCCAGTCTGTTCCCAGTGATCCCGGTTAACAAACGCTCCATTTCCCAATCTGTCCCCAGCGATCCCGGTTTAACTGACGCTCCAACTCCCAATCTGTTCACAGCGATGCCGGTTTAACTGACGCTCCACTCCCAATCTGTTCCCAGCGATCCCGGTTACACTGACGCCCCATCTCCCAATCTGTTCCCAGTGATCCCGGTTTAACTGACGCTCCATCTCCCAATCTGTCCCCAGTGATCCCGGTTTAACTGACGCTCCATCTCCCAATATATTCCCAATAAATCCGGTTTAACTGACGCTCCATCTCCCAATCTGTTCACAGTGATCCCGGTTTAACTGACGCTCCATCTCCCAATCCGTTCTCAGTGATCCCGGTTTAACTGACGCTCCATCTCCCAATCTGTTTCCAGTGATCCCGGTTTAACTGACGCTCAATCTCCCAATCTGTTCCCAGTGATCCCGGTTTAACTGACGCTCCATCTCCCAATCTGTTCCCAATGATCCCGGTTTAACTGACGCTCCATCTCCCAATCTGTCCCCAGTGATCCCGGTTTAACTGACGCTCCATCTCCCAATCTGTGCCCAGTGATCCCGGTTTAACTGACGCACCATCTCCAAATCTGTTCCCAGTGATCCCGGTTTAACTGACGCTCCATCTCCAAATCTGTCCCCAGTGATCCCGGTTTAACTGACGCTCCAACTCCCAATCTGTTCCCAGCGATCCCTGTTTAACTGACGCTCCAACTCCCAATCTGTTCCCAGCGATCCCAGTTTAACTGACGCTCCAACACCCAATCTGTTCCCAGCGATCCCGGTTTAATTGACGCTCCATCTCCCAATCTGTTCCCAGTGATCCCGGTTTAACTGACGCTCCATCTCCCAATGTGTTCCCAGTGATCCCGGTTTAACTGACGCTCCATCTCCCAATCTGTTCCCAGCGATCCCGGTTACACTGACGCTCCATCTTCCAATCTGTTCCCAGTGATCCCGGCTTAACTGACGCTCAATCTCCCAATCTGTTCCCAGTGATCCCGGTTTAACTGACGCTCCATCTCTAATCTGTTCCCAGCGATCCCGGTTACACTGACACTCCATCTCCCAATCTGTTCCCAGCGGTCCCTGTTACACTGACGCTCCATCTCTCAATCTGTTCCCATTGATCCCGATTTAACTGACGCTCCATTTCCCAATCTGTTCCCAGCGATCCCGATTTAACTGACACTCCATCTCCCAATCTGTTCCCAGCGATCCCGGTTTAACTGACGCTCCATCTCCCAATCTATTCCCAATGAACCCGGTTTAACTGACGCTCCATCTCACAATCTGTTCCCAATGATCCCGGTTTAACTGACGCTCCATCTCCCAATCTGTTCCTAGTGATCCCGATTTAACTGACGCTCCATCTCCCAATCTGTTCCCAGCGATCCCGGTTTAACTGACGCTCCATCTCCCAATCTGTTCCCAATGATCCCGGTTTAACTGACGCTCCATCTCACAATCTGTTCCCTATGATCCCGGTTTAACTGACGCTCCATCTCCCAATCTGATCCCAGTGATCCCGGTTTAACTGATGCTCCATCTCCCAATCTGTTCCTAGTGATCCCGGTTTAACTGACGCTCCATCTCCCAATCTGTTCCCAGTGATCCCGGTTTAACTGATGCTCCATCTCCCAATCTGTTCCTAGTGAATCCGGTTTAACTGATGCTCCATCTCCCAATCTGTTCCCAGTGATCCCGGTTTAACTGACGCTCCATCTCCCAATCTGTTCCCAGTGATCCCGGTTTAACTGACGCTCCATCTCCCAATCTGTCGCCAGTGATCCCGGTGTAACTGACGCTCCAACTCCCAATCTGTTCCCAGCGATCTCGGTTACACTGACGCTCCATCTCTCAATCTGTTCCCAGTGATCCCGGTTTAACTGACGCTCCATCTCCCAATCTTTTCCCAGCGATCCCAGTTTAACTGACGCTCCAACTCCCAATCTGTTGCCAGCGATCTCGGTTTAACTTACGCTCCATTCCCAATCTGTTCCCAGCGATGCCGGTTTAACTGACGCTCCACTCCCAATCTGTTCCCAGCGATCCCGGTTACACTGACACTCCATCTCTCAATCTGTTCCCAGTGATCCCGGTTTAACTGACGCTCCATATCCCAATTGGTTCCCAGTGATCCTGGATAACAGATGCTCCATCTCCCAATCTGTTCCCAGTGATCCCGGTTTAACTGATGCTCCATCTCCCAATCTGTTCCCAGCGATCCCGATTTAACTGATGCTCCATCTCCCAATCTGTTCCCAGCGATCCCAGTTTAACTGACGCTCCATCTCCCAACTATTCCCAGCGATCCCGGTTTAACTGACTGTCCAACTCCCAATCTGTTCCCAGTGATCCCGGTTTACCTGACGCTCCATCTCCCAATCTGTTCCCAGCGATCCCAGTTTAACAGACGCTCCATCTCCCAATCTGTTCACAGTGATCCCGGTTTAACTGTCGCTCCATCTCCCAATCTGTTACCAGTGATTCGGTTTAACTGACACTCCATCTCCCAATCTGTTCCTAGTGATCCCGGTTTAACTGACGCTCCATCTCCCAATCTGTTCCCAGTGATCCCGGTTTAACTGACGCTCCATCTCCCAATCTGTTCCCAGTGATCCCGGTTTAACTGATGCTCCATCTCCCAATCTGTTCCTAGTGAATCCGGTTTAACTGACGCTCCATCTCCCAATCTGTTCCCAGTGATCCCGGTTTAACTGACGCTCCATCTCCCAATCTGTTCCCAGTGATCCCGGTTTAACTGACGCTCCATCTCCCAATCTGTCGCCAGTGATCCCGGTGTAACTGACGCTCCAACTCCCAATCTGTTCCCAGTGATCCCGGTTTAACTGACGCTCCATCTCCCAATCTGTTCCCAGAGATCCCGGTTTAACTGACGCACCATCTCCCAATCTGTTCCCAGTGATCCCGGTTTAACTGATGCTCCATCTCCCAATCTGTTCCTAGTGATCCCGATTTAACTGACGCTCCATCTCCCAATCAGTTCCCAGTGATCCCGGTTTAACTGACGCTCCATCTCACAATCTGTTCCCAATGATCCCGGTTTAACTGACGCTCCATCTCCCAATCTGTTCCCAGCGATCCCGGTTTAACTGACGCTCCATCTCCCAATCTGTTCCCAATGATCCCGGTTTAACTGACGCTCCATCTCACAATCTGTTCCCTATGATCCCGGTTTAACTGACGCTCCATCTCCCAATCTGATCCCAGTGATCCCGGTTTAACTGATGCTCCATCTCCCAATCTGTTCCTAGTGATCCCGGTTTAACTGACGCTCCATCTCCCAATCTGTTCCCAGTGATCCCGGTTTAACTGATGCTCCATCTCCCAATCTGTTCCTAGTGAATCCGGTTTAACTGATGCTCCATCTCCCAATCTGTTCCCAGTGATCCCGGTTTAACTGACGCTCCATCTCCCAATCTGTTCCCAGTGATCCCGGTTTAACTGACGCTCCATCTCCCAATCTGTCGCCAGTGATCCCGGTGTAACTGACGCTCCAACTCCCAATCTGTTCCCAGCGATCTCGGTTACACTGACGCTCCATCTCTCAATCTGTTCCCAGTGATCCCGGTTTAACTGACGCTCCATCTCCCAATCTTTTCCCAGCGATCCCAGTTTAACTGACGCTCCAACTCCCAATCTGTTGCCAGCGATCTCGGTTTAACTTACGCTCCATTCCCAATCTGTTCCCAGCGATGCCGGTTTAACTGACGCTCCACTCCCAATCTGTTCCCAGCGATCCCGGTTACACTGACACTCCATCTCTCAATCTGTTCCCAGTGATCCCGGTTTAACTGACGCTCCATATCCCAATTGGTTCCCAGTGATCCTGGATAACAGATGCTCCATCTCCCAATCTGTTCCCAGTGATCCCGGTTTAACTGATGCTCCATCTCCCAATCTGTTCCCAGCGATCCCGATTTAACTGATGCTCCATCTCCCAATCTGTTCCCAGCGATCCCAGTTTAACTGACGCTCCATCTCCCAACTATTCCCAGCGATCCCGGTTTAACTGACTGTCCAACTCCCAATCTGTTCCCAGTGATCCCGGTTTACCTGACGCTCCATCTCCCAATCTGTTCCCAGCGATCCCAGTTTAACAGACGCTCCATCTCCCAATCTGTTCACAGTGATCCCGGTTTAACTGTCGCTCCATCTCCCAATCTGTTACCAGTGATTCGGTTTAACTGACACTCCATCTCCCAATCTGTTCCTAGTGATCCCGGTTTAACTGACGCTCCATCTCCCAATCTGTTCCCAGTGATCCCGGTTTAACTGACGCTCCATCTCCCAATCTGTTCCCAGTGATCCCGGTTTAACTGATGCTCCATCTCCCAATCTGTTCCTAGTGAATCCGGTTTAACTGACGCTCCATCTCCCAATCTGTTCCCAGTGATCCCGGTTTAACTGACGCTCCATCTCCCAATCTGTTCCCAGTGATCCCGGTTTAACTGACGCTCCATCTCCCAATCTGTCGCCAGTGATCCCGGTGTAACTGACGCTCCAACTCCCAATCTGTTCCCAGTGATCCCGGTTTAACTGACGCTCCATCTCCCAATCTGTTCCCAGAGATCCCGGTTTAACTGACGCACCATCTCCCAATCTGTTCCCAGTGATCCCGGTTTAACTGATGCTCCATCTCCCAATCTGTTCCTAGTGATCCCGATTTAACTGACGCTCCATCTCCCAATCAGTTCCCAGTGATCCCGGTTTAACTGACGCTCCATCTCACAATCTGTTCCCAATGATCCCGGTTTAACTGACGCTCCATCTCCCAATCTGTTCCCAGTGATCCCGGTTTAACTGATGCTCCATCTCCCAATCTGTTCCTAGTGATCCCGGTTTAACTGACGCTCCATCTCCCAATCTGTTCCCAGTGATCCCGGTTTAACTGACGCTCCATCTCCCAATCTGTTCCTAGTGATCCCGGTTTAACTGACGCTCCATCTCCCAATCTGTTCCCAGTGATCCCGGTTTAACTGATGCTCCACCTCCCAATCTGTTCCTAGTGAATCCGGTTTAACTGATGCTCCATCTCCCAATCTGTTCCCAGTGATCCCGGTTTAACTGACGCTCCATCTCCCAATCTGTTCCCAGTGATCCCGGTTTAACTGACGCTCCATCTCCCAATCTGTCGCCAGTGATCCCGGTGTAACTGACGCTCCAACTCCCAATCTGTTCCCAGCGATCTCGGTTACACTGACACTCCATCTCTCAATCTGTTCCCAGTGATCCCGGTTTAACTGACGCTCCATCTCCCAATCTTTTCCCAGCGATCCCAGTTTAACTGACGCTCCAACTCCCAATCTGTTGCCAGCGATCTCGGTTTAACTTACGCTCCATTCCCAATCTGTTCCCAGCGATGCCGGTTTAACTGACGCTCCACTCCCAATCTGTTCCCAGCGATCCCGGTTACACTGACGCTCCATGTCTCAATCTGTTCCCAGCGATCCCAGTTTAACTGACGCTCCAACTCCCAAACTGTTCCCAGCTATCCCGGTTTAATTGATGCTCCAACTCCCAATCTGTTCCCAGCGATCCCGGTTTAATTGACGCTCCATCTCCCAATCTGTTCCCAGCGATCCCAGTTACACTGAAGCTCCATCTCCCAATCTGTTCCCAGCGACGTGGTTACACTGACGCTCCATCTCTCAATCTGTTCCCAGCGATCCCGGTTACACTGACACTCCATCTCTCAATCTGTTCCCAGTGATCCCGGTTTAACTGACGCTCCATCTCCCAATCTGTTCCCAGCGATCCCAGTTTAACTGACGCTCCATCTCCCAATCTGTTCCTAGTGATTACGGTTTAACTGATGCTCCATCTCCCAATCTGTCCCCAGTGATCCTGGTTTAATTGACGCTCCATCTACCAATCTGTTCCCAGTGATCCCGGTTTAACTGTCGCTCCATCTCCCAATCTGTCGCCAGTGATCCCGGTGTAACTGACGCTCCAACTCCCAATCTGTTCCCAGTGATCCCGGTTTAACTGACGCTCCATCTCCCAATCTGTTCCCAGAGATCCCGGTTTAACTGACGCACCATCTCCCAATCTGTTCCCAGTGATCCCGGTTTAACTGTCGCTCCATCTCCCAATCTGTCGCCAGTGATCCCGGTGTAACTGACGCTCCATCTCCCAATCTGTTCCCAGCGATCTCGGTTACACTGACGCTCCATCTCCCAATCTGTTCACAGTGATCTTGGTTTAACTGACGCACCATCTCCCAATCTGTTCCCAGTGATCCCGGTTTAACTGTCGCTCCATCTCCCAATCTGTCCCCAGTGATCCCGGTTACACTGACGCTCCATCTCCCAATCTGTTCCCAGCGATCCCGGTTTAACTGACGCTCCATCTCCCAATCTGTCCCCAGTGATCCCTGTTACACTGACGCTCCATCTCCCAATCTGTTCCCAGTGATCCCGGTTTAACTGTCGCTCCATCTCCCAATCTGTCCCCAGTGATCCCGGTTACACTGACGCTCCATCTCCCAATCTGTCCCCAGTGATTCCGGTTTAACTGACGCTCCATCTCCCAATCTGTCCCCAGTGATCCTGGTTTAATTGACGCTCCATCTACCAATCTGTTCCCAGTGATCCCGGTTTAACTGTCGCTCCATCTCCCAATCTGTCGCCAGTGATCCCGGTGTAACTGACGCTCCAACTCCCAATCTGTTCCCAGTGATCCCGGTTTAACTGACGCTCCATCTCCCAATCTGTTCCCAGAGATCCCGGTTTAACTGACGCACCATCTCCCAATCTGTTCCCAGTGATCCCGGTTTAACTGTCGCTCCATCTCCCAATCTGTCGCCAGTGATCCCGGTGTAACTGACGCTCCATCTCCCAATCTGTTCCCAGCGATCTCGGTTACACTGACGCTCCATCTCCCAATCTGTTCACAGTGATCTTGGTTTAACTGACGCACCATCTCCCAATCTGTTCCCAGTGATCCCGGTTTAACTGTCGCTCCATCTCCCAATCTGTCCCCAGTGATCCCGGTTACACTGACGCTCCATCTCCCAATCTGTTCCCAGCGATCCCGGTTTAACTGACGCTCCATCTCCCAATCTGTCCCCAGTGATCCCTGTTACACTGACGCTCCATCTCCCAATCTGTTCCCAGTGATCCCGGTTTAACTGTCGCTCCATCTCCCAATCTGTCCCCAGTGATCCCGGTTACACTGACGCTCCATCTCCCAATCTGTTCCCAGTGATCCCGGTTTAACTGTCGCTCCATCTCCCAATCTGTCCCCAGTGATCCCGGTGTAACTGACGCTCCATCTCCCAATCTGTTCCCAGCGATCCCGGTTTAACTGACGCTCCATCTCCCAATCTGTCCCCAGTGATCCCGGTTACACTGACGCTCCATCTCCCAATCTGTTCCCAGCGATCCCGGTTACACTGACGCTCCATCTCCCAATCTGTTCCCCGCGATCTTGGTTTAACTGTCGCTCCATCTCCCAATCTGTCCCCAGTGATCCCGGTTACACTGACGCTCCATCTCCCAATCTGTTCCCAGCGATCCCGGTTTAACTGACGCTCCATCTCCCAATCTGTTCCCAGTGATCCCGGTTTAACTGTCGCTCCATCTCCCAATCTGTTCCCAGTGATCCCGGTTTAACTGGCGCTCCATCTCCCAATCTGTCGCCAGTGATCCCGGTGTAACTGACGCTCCATCTCCCAATCTGTTCCCAGTGATCCCGGTTTAACTGATGCTCCACCTCCCAATCTGTTCCCAGCGATCTCGGTTTAACTGACGCTCCATCTCCCAATCTGTTCACAGTGATCCCGGTTTAACTGTCGCTCCATCTCCCAATCTGTCCCCAGTGATCCCGGTTTAACTGACGCTCCATCTCCCAATCTGTCCCCAGTGATCGCTGTTACACTGACGCTCCATCTCCCAATCTGTTCCCAGCGATCCCGGTTTAACTGACGCTCCATTTCCCAATCTGTCCCCAGTGATCCCGGTTACACTGACGCTCCATCTCCCAATCTGTTCCCAGCGATCCCGGTTACACTGACGCTCCATCTCCCAATCTGTTCCCCGCGATCTTGGTTTAACTGTCGCTCCATCTCCCAATCTGTCCCCAGTGATCCCGGTTACACTGACGCTCCATCTCCCAATCTGTTCCCAGCGATCCCGGTTTAACTGACGCTCCATCTCCCAATCTGTTCCCCGCGATCTTGGTTTAACTGACGCACCATCTCCCAGTCTGTTCCCAGTGATCCCGGTTTAACTGTCGCTCCATCTCCCAATCTGTCCCCAGTGATCCCGGTTACACTGACGCTCCACCTCCCAATCTGTTCCCAGCGATCCCGGTTTAACTGACGCTCCATCTCCCAATCTGTTCCCCGTGATCTTGGTTTAACTGTCGCTCCATCTCCCAATCTGTTCCCAGCGATCCCGGTTTAACTGACGCACCATCTCCCAATCTGTTCCCAGTGATCCCGGTTTAACTGATGCTCCATCTCCCAATCTGTCCCCAGTGATCCCGGTTACACTGACGCTCCATCTCCCAATCTGTTCCCATCGATCCCGGTTTAACTGACGCTCCATCTCCCAATCTGTCCCCAGTGATCCCTGTTACACTGACACTCCATCTCCCAATCTGTTCCCAGCGATCCCGGTTTAACTGGCGCTCCATCTCCCAATCTGTCCCCAGTGATCCCTGTTACACTGACGCTCCATCTCCCAATCTGTCCCCAGTGATCCCGGTTTAACTGATGCTCCATCTCCCAATCTGTTCCCAGTGATCCCGGTTTAACTGACGCTCCATCTCCCAATCTGTTCCCCGCGATCTTGGTTTAACTGTCGCTCCATCTCCCAATCTGTCCCCAGTGATCCCGGTTACACTGACGCTCCATCTCCCAATCTGTTCCCAGCGATCCCTGTTACACTGACGCTCCATCTCCCAATCTGTCCCCAGTGATCCCGGTTTAACTGATGCTCCATCTCCCAATCTGTTCCCAGTGAACCCGGTTTAACTGACGCTCCATCTCCCAATCTGTTCCCAGTGATCCCGGCGGGTTCGGAGAATCCCGCCCATGGAGTCTTTGAACTTACCAATGTGTCTCGGATTTCATGGCAATGTGGACAACAACTGGTGTTTGTTTAAACAACAATTTTCTCTGTTTCTTACTGCAGGAAATTTAGAAGGTCAATCACATTTGTGTAATGTAGCGATGCTCCTAACAGCGGCAGGGCCCGAAGCAATTGCTGTGTGCAATACATTTAAATTTGCAAATGATGAAGATAGTAAAAATTTGTATCAAAGTAATTCGAAGATTTGATGAACATTGCACCCCCAGAAAGCTGCTAGCTCGTCAGCCTGACACTGTCTGCGTGGAGTCTGCACGTTCCCCGTGTCTGCGTGGGTTTCCTCCGCGTGCTCCGGTTTCCTCCCACAAGTCCCACCTAAAAGACGTGCTTGTTAGGTGAATTGGACATTCTGAATTCGCCCTCTGTGTACCCGAACAGGCGCCAGAGTGTGGCGACTAGGGGCTTTTCACAGTAACTTCATTGCACTGTTAATGTAAGCCTACTTGAGACACTAATAAAGATTATTATTATTATATGTTGCTATTATGATTTTACCTTTCAATGGCGTTTTGCATTCCTTGTCATGTGTCAGTCATGATTTGATTGAATGATGAGCAAACTTGATGGGCCGAATGGCCAACTCCAGCTCCTATTTCTGATCGTCTTCTCTTCTTATCACCAATCTCCTGAGTCCCAGTTAGTTTTTCTCCATGACAGATACCTGGGAATAGAAGTCCATCGCTCTTGTGGGAACTTGGTTACCCTGCACGAGTAGCGAATGTTTGAAGGAGGCAGGGCACGTGGAGAAGGTTGTCAAATAACACACGGGATCCTGGACTTTACAAATAGAGGGACAGAGAACAACAGCAAGAGGGATGTGCTGAATGTTCACAAATCTCTGCTCAGACCCCAGCTGGGGGATTGTGTCTAATTCTGGGCTCTGACCTTTAGGAAGGATGTCAAGGCCTCAGCGAGGGAGCGGAGGAGATTCGCTGGGATGGGAGCAGGGATGAGGGATTCCAGTAAGAGCAGAGAGATTGATGGGGATTGTTCTGCGTTGACTGGGCAGATCGAGACAGTCGGGAGGTGACAGATATCAACCTTTAAATTCCTGGCGGTGTGTCAATTTTATCTGTCCAACAATGATGTGTGGCCTGAGCAAAGGAGCCTCTGGGAGACAGAAACTATCCATTCTGAAAAGTGGAAAGCAGGACAGTGATGTGAAAAATAAACAACCCAACAGGAACCAGCGACACGTAAATATTCAGCTCTTATCACGGACAATAGTGTGAGGGAAAGTAAACGCTGACATTTGTATGGAGCCTTTCAGCACCAGGTTTATTAAAGAGCTTCTCACAGAATGAAATAAAAGCAGAAAGTTCTGGGTAAACTCAGCCAGCGGAATTCTCCTTTCCAGAAACTAAGAGCGGGATTCACCGTTTCCCGGCACTGATTTCGTAATCATGATCGAGCGGAGAATCTCTTCTGACGCTGAAATGGGGGGGGGGGGGCACCTGTATGATGCAGGTTTTTTATCCACCGCCCCCTCCGAAATTGCATCATCGTGTCGCGCGCCGCCCGCCGCTGGAACGGCGTTGGCACCTGAAGGCCCTTCTCAGATGCTCCGCCCCTGATGAGCCGAGTTCCCGTCAGCGAGGAGGATGTGTGGTCTCAGTGGCCTGGCGGCTGCGGACTGTGTCCAGCGCCAACACAGTCGGCCGGGAGCCTTGCTGCTGGCTGGGGGGGGGGGCTTCCGCAAAGGCTGGGGGAGACGGGTGGCAAGTGGCCAGGGGGTGGCCATATTCTACGGTGCGACTGCTGCAGGTCATCGCCGTTCACATGTGTGGCCATTGACCGGGTGGTCAGCAGAGGGGAGGGGTGCTGAGAGTGAGGTGGCCAGCACAGGGAGCGCAGAATGGTCATTGGGGAGATGTCTTACAACACCAGGTTAAAGTCCAACAGGTTTGTTTCGATGTCACTAGCTTTCAGAGCGCTGCTCCTTCCTCGGGTGTTGTAAGACTTCTTACTGTGCTCACCCCAGTCCAACGCCGGCATCTCCACATCACTGGGGAGATGATCAGTGGGTGGCTGGGGAGAGGGGGGAAATTGGGTGGTGGCAGGAGTTAGTTGGGGTGGTATCCTGTATTGGGTTTGAGGGGGAATGTGGGAGGGTAATTGGTGAAGGCGGGGGGAGGGTCAGTTGGGGGTCCCATGGGGACCGGCAGAGGGTCAGTACTATATTTATCCAGGAGTTAGAAGTGGTTTTAATTCTCCTAACATTTCCTCGGTACTATTTCAGTTGGAACCATCCAAAGAGTGCAATGAAAATCAAAGTACCAGATGCTTGCCAATTGCCAGATGGGACTGTAAACTTTCCAGGCAATCCTTCGGGGAATGTTTGGGTGTGTCCTTCAGAACATCTTTGGGGTACCCCCCTAGTTCCAGCACCCCAGAGTTTGGACGTTCAGGGCCATTGTGAATGCAGTTTTGAGAGATTTCTGAGAGATGTGGCCAGCTCGTGCTGAATCACAAGTCCCACTGAAACCGGGAAATTCATTTAAACAGGAATAAATCTTTGAGAGGGAAACACCCAGATTTATCTTCATGATGCATCAGTGATAATGGAGAATATAAGTTGATTTCCAAATCGCTAAACTCTGATTGATCTGTTCTGAAATAAACAGTAGCCATTTGTAAATGAGAAGATGTTTCTTCAATTCATCACCAGGTATTTAACATCGATTTTAAAGATTAGAACAATTTTATACAAACAAGCTCGTGTGTCTTCCGAAGGTCAATTGAATTGGAGCGTCTGTATAATAATTCTGTTCATCTTCATACTCCAGATTATTAAACCAGTAGTTTTATGTGTGACTCTCCCACATCTCACTAATCCCGTCAGTGAAACTGCACTCACATTTCACAAATTCCACAAACCACTTCAGGATATTGCCAGGTACTTTGGAGACCGATGTATAAATGTTCTCCTAAAATCTGCTCTTGGTACTTTACTGAAACGATCATTTCGAGATTACATTTCATTCAGAGATCTACAAATCACTCAGGTATTATGCATGAAGTTCCAGATGTTTCGCTGTGAAGAATTGATTTGATGGCGAATCAGAGGCTGGGGGGATTGGGGGAGGCGGGGGGCACGATGCGATGGGTGGGAAGAGGGGGGGAGGCGCTGGGGGAGGGGGGCAACCGCGTGCAGCACAAGCATGCCAAGCCCTGGATCGTGTGGTTGGCGGCACATGACCCATTCAGGAGGCAATTCTAGCCCCTGCCCGTCTGCCCACTGACCACCCATACCCCCCACCGACTGCCGAGGCCTCTGGCCGTGCAGCTGAAGGCTATCGCTAATCGGCAATTGGCAATCGTGGGTAAGTGAGCAGATCACACAACCCAAGTGGATTCCTGTGGGGCATGGGCCACGTTAAGTGGGAGTCATTGTCCAGCATCCCAATCAGACCGCGATGCCTGGACACTGCGGGAGGCAACACCACACACGCAGCAACCAACGTCCGAACACCCAGGGAATGGGACGCAGCTCCGGGGACGTGTCCACCGCCGGAGGGTGGGTGAGTGCCATGGGGAGGGGGGCTGCCTGGAGTGATGGTGACTCATATCTGGCACCCCTCCGGCAATCTGATCCCTCTCCTGGCAATTGTGGGAGAGCTGCTCCTGCAGAGACACAGAGAGGTCATTGTTAGCCGCACTCGTGGTTCACAGTGGGTGGGGGGTGAGGTGTGAAGGGAGGGTTGGGAGGTTTGAATGGAGAGGGGGTGAAGGGAGTATTGGGGACCACATGGAGGGCTGGGAGGGTGGATGTTTGTCTGGAGGCAGAAAGGGGGGGTGGACGGGACAGTGTCCACTCACTCGTGCTGCCCGGTGTAGGTCGTTGACCTTCTTGCGACACTGCAGGCCAGTCCTCCTGGTCACACTCCCCGAGCTTACGGCCACCGCCACCTCGTCCCAGGCTGCACTGACTGCCCTGGGGCTGACCCTCCCCTCGGGGGAACAGGACACCCCTCCCTGTCTCCACCGCATCTCGGAGCCTCCCCAGGTCTCCATCCCCGAATCTTGGGGCCAATCGGCTCGCTGCCTGGCTGCGGGCTGGCTGGGGCTGGCTGAGCAAGTGCTGATTCAGTGCTGCTCGACTTTGTTAGCGGGGGGCTGGCAAGTGCAGTCCCAGCCTGGGGCCTCGTTGAGTGAACCAATTAACATTGAATATGGTGCCAGCCTCACTGTGCCGAGTGCCGGGAAACTCGCGGCAATTCCCACTCGCTACAACACTTCGATATCTTTCCGGAGAATCGCGGCTGAAGCGCTAATTTAGCACACGGGTGGATGGGCGGCATGTACCATGCGGGAGTCTTTTCCCAGCATCCCAATCGGACCCTGAACCCTGCGGGGGGGAAATGCCACACATGCAGCGGGCACATCCCAACACCCAGGGGATGGGGCACAGCTCCGGGGACATTTCCGTGATAAAAGGGTGGGTGTGTGCACCAGGGATGGGACCAGTGCCCAGTCCAGGTGATGTTACATGCGGGTGTCTGGGGTACAGGGTATGGGGTCCAGTGACCAGGGGCCCTCGCTGTGGCCGGGGCACGTGGGCAGGAGGGTTGGAGGGCAATGGATGTGGGGGCGGAAGTGGGGAGCAATGAGGGCTGAAGGGTCCGGGGTTGGGGACACCGCTGGTGCCCGTCTCTCCCTCTCCAATTCTTTCCAGATATTACACGGGATGGACGATATCTTGGACCCTGGGAGTCTGGCCTCGTGGTGCTGCGCGTTGCCCAGGCGACCAGACGCTGGAGAAGGCGGCGGCAGCAACGTCGACAGAGACTCGAGGCGGCGGCCGATGTGTCGGACCTCTCCCCCCCCCCCCCCCCCCCCCCTACCTGAGGACCCAGCCGCCGAGGCCAGCGACGGCCCAGGATGTACAGGCATCACTGGTCTTTCGAACAAATGACGGACAGCGTGTGTCGCAGGAAGCTCCCCCTCAACAAGGAGACAGTGCGACACCTGTGCCATGTCCTCGCAGATTTGGCACCGCGTGGAGGAGGAGGACACCCGCCCCCGTGGCCGTCAATGTCACCACATCCCTGAGCTTCTATGCCTCAGGATCATTCCAGACCTCTCTCAGGGGCCTGTGCATTCCAGGACTCTCAGGGACCTGTGCATTCCAGGACTCTCTCAGGGACCTGTGCATTCCAGGACTCTCTCAGGGGCCTGTGCATTCCAGGCCTCTCTCAGGGACCCTGTGCATTCCAGTTACAGTGGGGGGTTGTAGTGGGGGGCTACAGGGGGAGGTTCTTTTATTATGCTCCTGTATTATCTTTTATTACACCTCTCTGTGTTTCTCGATATACTTTGGAGTGTAATACGTGTTACTCAAACCTTGGCTACTGATGAAGTCTTCTGAATCTCGATGAAGAAGATTCAAACTCGTCCAGTGGTAACAAAAGGTTTATTGAGTAACTATGACAATAATTGCATTAGTTCTTTACTTTAATATTGATACTAGTGATAAGGTCAACGAGATCTAACTACAGTAACTATGCTTAACTACACTAACCATCTGAGCTAATCTTCTACTCCTGCCCTGGTCACTGTACACCCGAAAGAGAGAGCGAGAGAGGCACAATGCGGTTGCCTTTATACCCCTGTTGGTCTGGCCCTCTAGTGATCATGTGGTGCTACGGATTACACATTAACCCCTGATGTACATGCACATACAGAGATCACTACATCCCCCTTTTTTTCTTGTGTTACATATTTTCTGTATGTTGTAAAGAAAATTGAACAAACATAATGGATGCAGTTTGCAAATGCATTACATAAAATTGGTGAGTTAGTCCGTCAAATGTTAATACATTTAGTCTCTGAGGTTTTTTTCTTGTTTGCTTGAAACGGGTAGATAAATGATGATATGCACAAGTTGTGATTATATTGATGATTATACAAAGCCAATTAATATTTGAGTCCAATCTTAATTTAAAAAATTTATGAGTCCAAACTTTATGAATTCATTCAGTTGAGTTGCTTTCTTCTTCTGTTGTTGAAGTGGTGATGTTGATGTTGTCATTTCTTTGTGAAAGTCATCAGTGTTCTTGTGTGTAAGTAACCAAGAAGTCATCATGAGGTGTTCAAATGGGCAAATCACTTTGTTGTCTGATTCAGACTTTTTTTTCTGTGCTGGTGGTAGTGATTCTGTGTTACATCTTTGTCGTCTGACCTGAACTTTTTCCTGTGCTTGCGGTATTGATTCTGTATGTCATCTGCCTTGAAAGCTGGTTTGCTTGTTTGTTGTAAAGCAAATGTGAATTTGTGAGATTCGTTGTCATGCCATGGTATGTTTGTACTCTTGTCATTGTTTTGAGCTGTGCTGTTACATTGTCCTTCATGTGCAGAGTTTTACCATATTGTTGTTGTTTCATTGTTGTTGTTTTTGTTGTTTTTGTTGTTTCTGTCTTTGTTGTTTCCATTTTTGTTCTTGTAGTGCTTGTTGTTTCTGTTTTTGTTGCTGTTCTTGTTTTTGTCGTTCTTGTTGTTGTTGTTGTAGAAGCCAACATAGACATAGATATAGAACATACAGTGCAGAAAGAGGCCATTCGGCCCATCGGGTTTGCACCAACCCACTTAAACCCTCACTTCCACCCTATACCCATAACCCAATAACCCCTCCTAACCTTTTTGGACACTAAGGGCATTTTATCATGGCCAATCCACCTAACCTGCACGTCTTTGGACTGTGGGAGGAAACCGGAGCACCCGGAGGAAACCCATGCAGACACGGGGAGAACGTGCAGACTCCGCACAGACAGTGACCGAGCGGGGAATCGAACCTGGGACCCTGGCGCTGTGAAGCCACAGTGCTAGCCACTTGTGCTACCGTGCTGCCCTTGTCTTTGTTATGCTTCTTGTTGTTGTTTTTGTTGTTGTTCTTGGAGTTTGTGTTGTTGCTGTCATTGTTCTTGTTTCTGTTGTGCTTCTTGTGGATTTTGTTGCTCTTGTTGCGCTCAATGTCTGTTGCAGGTGGATAATTCGAGTTATTGTCAAATTATTGGTGTCAGTGTCCTTTTGTGGTATCTGATGTTTCATTGAGCGTTTCTTCTTGAGGATTGTGAGAATGATCTGATGTTGCATTGTGTAGCCATCTGAGATTGCCACCTGCAAAGAACCATGGGAATTATTGCCAACCCAGGACTCAGACATATACAGAGCTTGTGTGTATTTGAAACCCAGATAGCTAGACCTGATCGAACCCCCCCCCCCCCCCCCCACTCATTTGCATTCTAATGGCCCAGTTCCCCGGAACAATAGGACTCCAATCAAGCAACCGGTACAGTCACAGACTGATCGGCGCCACTCCCTTTACTCAGAGAGCCCAACTGCCAAGGTCAATGACCGCTAAGGACCCGCCCAGCCACCAAGGCACCCGCCCCTTTATTGGCCGGAATTGAAGGCAGTGATCAGAGACCTGGCGAACTATTGGGTCCAAGGTTAAGGACCGCCCCCCAAAGAGTGCGAAATGCCAGAGGAATAAAAGAAGACACAGCCATGTGTTCTGTCTATTTTCGATCCGGCCTGTGCCAGCCACTTTTGGATCCGGCCTGAGCCAGCCTCCTTTGGGATCGGCCTGTGCCCACACCAACTGCAGCATAACGACCAGACAGCCAAGTTCAAGACCAACGATCACTACCTGAAGGATGAGCCCAGCAGAAATGGATCCACTTGTTTGGACCAGCCATGTGAGATCAAGATAAAGGCCTTATCCATCTGCACAGTGCCGGTCGCCCTGAAGTTAAGTATAGGTTATTGTAGCTGATAGGTGTAGTGTAACTCGTAGTAGCTATTGTGTTTGCATGCCGAGGTAATTCTCGTGTATGGAAATAAACTATCTTTTGAACTAACTAGCTGGTTGTGTGGTCATTTGATCGATATAAGGGAAGGCTTGTGGTTCACCAAGATAAATAGAAATACCCACAGTATTGGCGACGCTGTTTTGATATAACATCATATTATAGAGCCTCATTATGATAAAGAGCAACAATTGATCTTGGTGAAATCAGTCATTTGTGGTTGATGTGATTCCTCTTTGATTCCTTGGTGCTCCTCTTCTGGAGTCAAAATCTTCAAGGTTTTATTTTCTTGTGGGTAGGTTAGAGTAGATGAGGTTTTAATTGACGTGGTCTCACTGGACTCAAAAGTAGTTTCACTTTGATTGTTGAGTGCTTCTGTACATACGAGCTGAGATCTGTCAGACTCGCTGTGATCTTGCACATCCTATATGTCGATCGTGATCACATTGTCACTATTCTCACACACAGTGCGTAGGCATTCAGTGTCTTCTTGTTGGTTAAATAAGCGGGGTAGACTTTCATAGTCTGCTGCTGGTTGCTCAGACAAAGTGGATAGATCTTCATATTCTTCTTTGTGCACGGTTGTTGCCCTGGAGTCTTTAATTCCTTCCATCCTGGAGTCTGTCAACGAGCTCTCCGTGGAGGCTTGCGTCGCTCTCTCTGTGGAGCCTTTCATCGCTCTCTGTGGAGTCGTGCAGTCTTCTCTCTTTGGAGACAATCTGTGCTCTCTCAATGGAGTCGTTCTGTGCTCTGTGTGGCGTCATTTTCTTCTTGGCTGATTGACAGGTTGCTGTCATCCAATATTTCAACGATCTACCGTTGCATCATGGTATTGGATTAACCTACCATGAGTAGATTCGTATTGAGCTTTTCAACCATGTCGCTGATGCTATGATCATCATATCCGAAGAACTCAGCCATGTCTGAGTAGGATTCTTCAATATACAAATCATCTCTTTTTGTTTCGCATTCGTTATTGTGCTCTTCATGTTCAATGAACAAATCATCTTTCTTTGGTTTTGGATTTGTCATTGTGCTCTTCACTTTGGGTGGTGCAAACTGCTTGTGCCAGTGTGCTGCGGAGGTTATTTTCAACTGCTGGTAGAAGTTCAGGCATTGTTCTGTCTTTCGAAGTAAAAGATTGGGTTCTGTAGCTTTAAAATTCGTTATTTCAATTTTGGGGCATTTCCCCTTTAAGTGGGTGTGGTCCGGGTCCTCTGATGTCATGATGCTCGTGACATCATGCGTAGGACTCGATTGCGCATGTGCAATCCGAGTTTCCTTTACTGTGCTCTCTTTTCGCGACTGCGCATGCGCGGCTTCTCGCTCATGTGCAAAACACTTTTGCCGCTATGCATCTTTTAGAGAAGTGCGCATGTGTGGACTGGTCAGACTGCACACGCACAAGATGGCTGCCGCTCAGAACCTCCGTCTTCTCAAGTTTCAACCCTGCCTCTTCCTTCTGGTGAGTATTCGCACCATTTTTACCGATTTTATTTTCTAGGTACTGATTCTTTGTTTGTAAAGACTCAAAGTATTGATTTTGTTTTTGTTCATAAGCAAGGCATTTTTGTATAGCGATTTCTAGAGTTAGATACTTATTTTGTGAAAGCTCTTCCTTCAAATTTTTATCAGATAGTCCATAAATTAATTGATCCATTATTATAGTGTCTCTGAAATCAGCAAAATTACAGCCATGTGCTATTAACTTGAGGTCTGTAATAAAATCAGTGATGGGCTCTCCGTTTCTCTGGCATCTATGTCAAAAGTTAAATCCAGCATCTCACCAGACTGTGTTCATCAAATTTTTTGAGTATTACTTCTCATTTGGTGTTGTCTTCACCTTCTCAGGAATTGAAGCAATTATAGATTTCTCTAGCTTCATGCCCTCCTGTTGAGAATAGCAGTGCTATTTTTGTTGCGTCAGAGGCCGTGCTCAAATCATTAGCTGCGATACATATTTGGAACCTCTGTTCAAACATTTTCCAGTTATAACTTAAATTACTGGTTGTTTCCAGCTGCCATGGAGCTCCAACAGGTTCCATCGAATCAGTTAGTCATCGAGGATCCATTTGCTGCAAAGTCTCCCACAGTCGATATCCGGTTTGAATTTTCTTTTCTTTTTGTCTAACCTAATCTAACTAGTTATTTTAAAGCCAACACTCCTGGTACCATATTTTATTACGCTCCTGTATTATCTCGATATACTACGGAGTGTAATATGTGTTCCTCAAACCTTGGTTACTGATGAGGTCTTCTGAATCTCGATGAAGAAGACGTAAACTCATCCAGCAGTAACAAAAGGTTTATTGAGTAACTATAACAATAATTGCATGAGTTCTTTACTTTAACATTGATACTAGTGAAAAGGTTAACAAGATAACAGTAACTATACGTAACTCCACTAACCATCTGAATTAATCTGATACTGCCCTGGTCACAGTACACCCAAAAGAGAGAGAGACCCATTGTGGGTGCCTTTATACCCCTGTTGGTCCGGCCCTCTAGTGATCATGTGGTGCTACTGATTACATAATAACCCCTTGTGTACATGCACATACAGAGATCACTACAGAGGTTACAAGGGGTGAAGTTACGGTGGGGGGTTACAGGGGGAGTTACAGGGGAGGTTCCGGGGGGGAGGTTACAGGGGGAGGTTACGGGGAATTTACAGGGGGGGGGTTACAGGGGGAGTTACAGTGGAGGTTCCGGGGGGGAAGTTACAGGAGGGTGTTACGGGGGGAGGTTACGGGGGGCTGGTTACAGGGGAGGTTACGGGGGGGAGGTTATGGGAGGGGTTACGGGGGAGGTTACAGGGGAGGTTACGGGGGGAGGTTACGGGGCGCTGGTTACAGGGGAGGTTACGGGGGAGGTTACAGGGGGGTTACGGGGGGAGGGGTTACGGGGGAGGTTACAGGGGGGTTACGGGGGGGGGAGGCCGCTGATGATATTGAAATTCATGCATTTCAGATTCTGAAGCTTTCAAGGCAGGAATCCGTTCAGTCGCTGGGGAATATCGCTCCAGGAAATCCCTCTTGAGCAATTCCTGTTTTGGTTTCTATAATATTTTGAGCCCCCAATGATTTACCCTCCTGGCAAATGGAGACTCATAATCCGGGCGGAGAATCCGTGGACAATCTTCGGATTCTCTGGGCTGAGGCAATTTTCACAATTCGGAGACAGAAACTATCAATCCGAAAACTCTGGTGGGAAAGTTTAGTGAGAGGACATGTTTATTCTCCATGAGTGTGAATGAGCTCCGTGCCTGAGGGCGAGAGGCTGTGCAATGAGGTGATGTGCAGAGACTGTGGGAGACAGTGTGTCTGTTGTCTGACCTCTCTCTCATCTACTCTATAAATGTCCTATCATATCTCCCTGGACTGTGCTGACTGTTTGCACACGTGGGGCTCTGTCTGGTTAATGGGACGGTGAGTACTTTTGCTGAGAAAGTGTGCTGCCTCTGCAGACAGAGTTACAAGGTGTGTAACGTGAGAACAGGTCCACGCGTCTTTCCTTGGCAGCCGCCTTGCCTTTTGTCCAAGAACTTTAATAAAAGATATTTTAATGCACATTACCTTTCAGCTGTTCAGTAATTCAAAGAGTGAAGTTGTATTCTGATTTCTGGATTATTGGATTCCTGCGACATGTGATATTAACTAAAGCTCGGGTGAGTTACAGTTTGTTCCAGGGTGACCCGCCAGGTTTTGCAATGTCCTTTGTCTGATCTTGATCAGTTGAAGATTTCAGACAGAGGGTCTGGGAAGAAGGGGATTTTCAGGGTGTTGCCTGGGTAACTGGGACTGACGGTTTACTGGGGTTTGGGGGAAAGAGTCCCCACCGCTTTCTTTGTGGGGATTGTTCAGCCTCTCGGCACCCAGTGACCCAGAACCCTTTGGGAAATGGACGTTGCTTTGGGATTGTCCAGAACACAGAGAAATCTCACTCCATCGATTTCTGTTTTTCACAATAAATCCTTTCCTCATTTCACTTGTAGCAAGAATAATCTGCAATAAAAACAGAAAATGCTGGAAAAACTCAGCTGGCCTGGAATATCTGAGAAACACAGATGTTGGGCAGGATTCTCCATCCCGGAGGCTACGTGTTGACGCCGCGCAGGATTCGTGGAGTTCCAGGACAGCAAAACTGGCTCCCCACCTGGAGCGATTCAGCCACTGCGGAGGGTCCGGCGCCTGAGCCACGGGGAACACAATCCATTCCACGGGGAACACAATCCATTCCACAGGGAACACAATCCATTCCACGGGGAACACAGTCCATTCCACAGGGAACACAATCCATTCCACGGGGAACACAATCCATTCCACGGGGAACACAGTCCATTCCACGGGGAACACAATCCATTCCACGGGGAACACAATCCATTCCACGGGGAACACAATCCATTCCACGGGGAACACAGTCCATTCCACGGGGAACACCATCCATTCCACGGGGAACACAGTCCATTCCACGGGGAACACAATCCATTCCACGGGGAACACAATCCATTCCACGGGGAACACAATCCATTCCACGGGGAACACAATCCATTCCACGGGGAACACAATCCATTCCACGGGGAACACAATCCATTCCACGGGGAACACAATCCATTCCACGGGGAACACAATCCATTCCACGGGGAACACAGTCCATTCCACGGGGAACACCATCCATTCCACGGGGAACACAATCCATTCCACGGGGAACACAATCCATTCCACGGGGAACACAGTCCATTCCACGGGGAACACAATCCATTCCACGGGGAACACAGTCCATTCCACGGGGAACACAGTCCATTCCACGGGGAACACAATCCATTCCACGGGGAACACAGTCCATTCCACGGGGAACACAATCCATTCCACGGGGAACACAGTCCATTCCACGGGGAACACAATCCATTCCAATGGGAAACGGGGCCGGACTCGCCGGGTCCGTGATCGACACTCGGGAAGCTGACAAGCTGCAGCCGCACATGCACATTACACTCCCCGCACTCACTCCCCGCCCACACTCCCCGCACTCACTCCCCGCCCACACTCCCCGCACTCACTCCCCGCCCACACTCCCCGCACACACTCCCCGCACTCACTCCCCGCCCACACTCCCCGCCCACACTCCCCGCACACACTCCCCGCACACACTCCCCGCACACACTCCCCGCCCACACTCCCCGCACACACTCCCCGCACACACTCCCCGCACACACTCCCCGCACACACTCCCCGCACACACTCCCCGCACACACTCCCCGCACACACTCCCCGCACACACTCCCCGCACTCACTCCCAGCCCACACTCCCCGCACACACTCCCCGCACACACTCCCCGCCCACACTCCCCGCCCACACTCCCCGCACACACTCCCCGCACACACTCCCCGCACTCACTCCCCGCCCACACTCCCCACCCACACTCCCCGCACACACTCCCCGCCCACACTCCCCGCACACACTCCCCGCACACACTCCCCGCACGCACTCCCCACTCACACTCCCCACACACACTGCCCTCCCACACTCCCCACACACACTCATCCCAGCCAACAAGGTGGCACTGGTTGTGCTGGAGCCGCCCGTACAGCTGATGGGTCGGCTGGGTAGAGGGCACCTAGCGGGCTGCTTTGGGGGACCGCCATATAGCCTGTGGCATTCGGTTCACAGTGGCGGGTCAGCAGTGTGTGCCCCGACCCCACAGCCCACCTCCTGGCCACCCCCGCTACTCCCCCCGGCCCTGGCAGAAGCCCCCCCCCCCCAGGCCAGCGGCGCGACTGTCAGCAAACTACGGCCATGTTGGACACTTTGCGTACCCCCTCTCTCTCCCGCAGCAGCCAAGGCGCCGGTTTCATGAGTGTGTTCCACGTGGTGCTGCCCTCCACAGTCGCTGAATCGGTCCAGGTTGTGGTGGAACACCACGAATCCATCCCGGCGTCTCAGGAACGGGAATGCAGCCCGATGTTCTCCCGCCAGAGCTGAATTGCACCAGTTTTACAATCCTCCCGGGGGCGTAAAGCGGGAAGTAATTTCGTATCCCTTGCCACGCAAATTTATGCCTGAAGTGGAATAGGAGCGATTCCCGGGGAATCCGGTTATCAGTCCGCCACCTTGAGCGGGCAGCCCGATAGAGAGGTCTCACGGCCGGACCCCTCGCCCCCCCCCCCCCCCCCCCCTCCCCCCCGCCCACCCCACTGCACTGCCAATCAGCCCACAAACCCCTTCCCTGTACTGCACAGCAGCTCCCAGCCTCCCAGATTGCCTGAGCACCCCCACCTTCCTCCAAGTACGGGGATAACCCTCCACCCCACCCCCCTCACGTATTAGGGAGATCCCTCACAGTGACCCCAATGATAGAGTGTGACCCCACAGGGACGCTCTGACCAGAGGGATCCCCCCGGACCCCTGTAATAGGGAGACACCCTCCCCCGGGACTCTTGTAATTGGAAACCTCCCACAGGCACCTCTGTAATAGGGGGACCCCCACAGGGCCCCTGTATGTGAGCGGGGGGGGGGTTGGGAATGCAGTGCATTATTGGAGGGGCGGCACTCGAATGACCTCGAATGATCTCTGCCAGCGTGGTTCTGACAATGGTGGACCTCGCGGTGGGCCAGGATTTCCCCCTTGGCCCTCCACAATATTCGCCATGCCAGAACCATGCTGATGGAAACCACAAGGGATCGAAGCCCACGTGATTCCCAGCCACGGGCACCGGAGAAGGACCAAAATGGACTGGAATTATTCTGAAACAGCAATCATTGATTTCTTGAATACAAGATGATAAGACATAGGAGCAGAATTAGGCCACTCGGCCCATCGAGTCTGCTCCGCCATTCAATCATGGCTGATATTTTCTCATCCCCATTCTCCTGCCTTCTCCCCATAACCCCTGATCCCCTTATTGATCAAGAACCTATCTATCTCTGTCTTAAAGACACTCAGTGAATTGGCCTCCACAGCCTTCTGCGGCAAAGAGTTCCACAGATTCACCACCCTCTGGCTGAAGAAATTCCTCCTCATCTCTGTTTTAAAGAATCGTTCCTTTAGTCTGAGATGGTGCCCTCTGGTTCTAGTTTTTCCTACAAGCAGAAACATCCTCTCCACGTCCACTCTATCCAGGCATCGCAGTATCCTGTAAGTTTCAATAACATCCCCCCCCATCTTTCTAAACTCCAACGAGTACAGACTCAGAGTCCTCAACCGTTCCTCATACGACAAGCTCTTCATTCCAGGGATCATTCTTGTGAACCTCCTCTGGACCCTTTCCAAGGCCAGCACATCCTTCCTTAGATACGGGGCCCAAAACTGCTCACAATACTCCAAATGACCAGAGCCTTATGCAGCCTCAGAAGTACATCCCTGGTCTTGTATTCTAGCCCTCTCGACATGAATGCTAATTTTGCATTTGCCTTTTTAACTGCCGACTGAACCTGCACATTAACCTTAAGAGAATCATGAACAAGGACTCCCAAGTCCCTTTGTGCTTCTGATTTCCTAAGCCTTTCCCCATTTAGAAAATAGTCTATGCCTCCATTCCTCCTTCCAAAGTGCATAACCTCACACTTTTCCACATTGTATTCCATTTGCCACTTCATTGCCCACTCTCCTAGCCTGTCCAAGTCCTTCTGCAGCCCACCTGCTTCCTCAATACTACCTGTCCCTCTACAGATCTTTGTATCATCTGCAAACTTAGCAACAGTGCCTTCAGTTCCTTCTTCCAGATCGTTAAAGTATATTGTGAAAAGTTGTGGTCCCAGCACCGACCCCTGAGGCACACCAGTAGACACCGGCTCCCCAGTGCCTTCTGCCAGTCAGCCAATCCTCTATCCATGCCAGGATCTTACCCTTAACACCATGCGCTCTTAACTTATTGAACAGTCTCCTTTGCGGCACCTTGTCAAAGGCCTTCTGGAAATCAAAATAAATCACGTCCACTGGTTCGCCTTTGCCTAACTTCCTTGTTACCTCCTCAAAAAACTCGAACAGATTTGTCAGACATGACCTCCCCTTGACAAAGCTGTGCTGACTCAGTCCTATTTTATCATGCACTGCCAAGTACCCCGTGATCGCATCTTTAATAATGGACTCTAAAATCTTACCAATGACCGAAGTCAGGCTAACCGGCCTATAATTTCCAGTCTTCTGCCTCCCTCCCTTCTTAAACAGCGGTGTTACATTAGCCACTTTCCAGTCCTCTGGGACCCTTCCTGCCTCCAGTGATTCCTGAAAGATCATCACTAATGCCTCCACAATCTCCTCCGCTATCTCTTTTAGGACCCTGGGGTGTAGTCCATCCGGTCCAGGTGACTTATCCACCTTCAGACCTTTCAGTTTCCCCAGAACCTTCTCCTTAGTAATGGTCACTGCACTCACCTCTGCCCCCTGATTCTCCTGGAGCTCTGGCATCCCACTGGTGTCTTCCACTGTGAAGACTGATGCAAAGTAACTATTCAGTTCATCTGCCATTTCTTTGTTTCCTATTATTACTTCTCCAGTCACATTTCCAGTGGTCCAATGTTTATTTTTGCCTCTCTCTTTTATATATTGAAAAATCTCTTCCTATCTTCCTTTATATTACTAGCTAGCTTGCACTCATACTTCATCTTCTCCCCCCTTCTTGCTTTTTTAGTTGTCCTCTGCTCGCTTTTAAAGGCTTCCCAATCCTCTGGCTTCCCACTAATGCCCGCCACTTTGTATGCTTTTTCTTTAGCTTTTATGCTTTCCTTGACCTCCCTCGTCAGCCATGGATGCCTTGTCCTCCCCTTAGCATGTTTCCTCCTCCTTGGGGTGAATGTCTGTCGTGCCTCCCAAATAACCCCCAAAAAGGGGATGGATTAGCACACTGGGCTAAATCGCTGGCTTTTAAAGCAGACCAAGGCAGGCCAGCAGCACGGTTCAATTCCCGTACCAGCCTCCCTGAACAGGTGCCAGAATGTGGCGACTAGGGGCTTTTCACAGTAACTTCATTGAAGCCTACTTGTGACAATAAGCGATTTTCATTTCAAAACTCCTGCCATTGCTGTTCCACTGTCTTCCCTGCTCGGCTCCTTCTCCAATGAACTCTGGCCAGCTCCTCCCTCATGTCTTTGTAGTTACCCTTATTTAATTGTAATACCGCTACATCTGATTGCAGCTTCTCCCTCTCAAACTGCAGGGAAAATTCTATCATATTGTGGTCCCTGCTCCCTAAGGGTTCCTTCACCTTAAGTTCCCTAATCAAGTCTGCCTCACTACACATCACCAAATCCAGAATTGCCTGTTCCCTCATTGGCTCTGTCACAAGTTGCTCCAAAAAACCATCTCTTAGACATTCCACAAATTCATTTTCTTGGGATCCACTACCACCCTGATTTTCCCAGTCCACCTGCATATTGAAGTCCCCATGATTTTTGTAATATTGCCTTTTTTACAGCCTTTTCTATCTCCTGATTTATTTTCTGCCCCACATCCTGACTACTGCTAGGGAGCCTGTACATAACTCCCATCAGGGTCTTTTTACCATTGCGATTCCTCAACTCTACCCACAGAGATTCTCTGCCTTCTGATCCTATATCGCTCCTTGCTATCGATTTAACTTCATTCCTTACTAACAATACAACCCCGCCCCCTTTGCCCATCTGCCTGTCCTTTCGATAGGACACATATCCTTGGATATTTAGATCCAGGCCCTGATCCCCTTACAGCCACGTCTCTGTGATGCCCTCAACATTGTACCGGCCAATTTCAATGTTCCGTTTACCTTGTTCCGTATCCTGCGCGCATTTAGGTACAACACCCTCAATCCTGCATTGACCACCTCCCTTCTCACACTCGTCACCTTTTTTGTTCTGCCTGAGGGAGATGTTGTTCTCTTATTTTTGTTCTCTATTTCCTCTTCAGTTATTACACCTTCTAAGCTAGCGCTCTGGTTCCCAGCCCCCTGCCACACTAGTTTAAATCCTCCCGAGTGACTCCAGCAAACCTCCCGGCCAGGATATTGGTGTCCCTCCAGTTTAGATGCACCCTGTCCTTGTACAGGTCACACCTGCCCCGGAAGAGATCCCAGTGGTCCAGAAATCTGAAACCCTCCCTCCTACACCACCAGTTTCGCCATGTGTTTAGCTGCACTATCCTCCTATTTCTAGCCTCACTAGCACGTGGCACAGGGCGTAATCCTAAGATTACAACCCTAGAGGTCCTGCTTCTTAGCTTCCTGCCTAACTCCCTGAACTCCTTCTGCTGGATCTCATCACTCTTCCTGCCTATGTCATTAGTACCTATGTGTACTACGACCTCTGGCTGTTCACCTTCAGGATGTCCTGTGTTCGTTCAGCGACATCCTTGACCCTGGCACCAGGGAGGCAACATACCATCCTGGAGTCTCTTTCACATCCACAGAAGCGCCTTCCTGTGCCCCTTACAATAGAGTCCCAATCATTATGTCCCAAGAAATGCCCATGTGACCCAATGTTGCTATGGAGATGAAGAGCTAAGAAACAAAGGATAAATAGAAAGCTAATTGCAATGGTATTGGCCAGTTTGTGGTTTTTGTTCAGTTGTTCAGAGCATATTAAGAATTTGTGTAAAGACGAAACAGTTTTCTGTTTGGCCGTCTTTGAATGATCCAGGTGTTGAAGCAGGTCTCTGAGAATGTAGCAGAGACTGTATTACTGTGTTTGTTATACAATTGGAAAGAGAGGGGATCATGAATTGTTCAAGACTCATTGCTGCTCTTTCAGCATTTCCAGAGCCCATCAGCCCCTTGAAGGGATCTGAGAAGGGAGTCTCGAGGAACTCGGTACCATCGGGACTGTTGGGACCCAAGTGAGAGAGGGTTCCTCGACATGCACTTTGTTGATAGAAGGTATATCTGGGGACGTTGCACAGAATATGGGGCGGGATTCTCCCGTACCCGGAGGGGCGGGGGGTCCTGGTGGGACGGAGCGGCGTGAACCCCTCCGGCGTCGGGCCGCACTGAAGGTGCGGAATCCTCTGCACCTTCTGGGGCTAGGCCCGCCCCGGATTGGTTGGCGCCCCGCTGGCCGGCAGGATAGGGGCCTGGCACCGCGCCAACCGGCGCCGAAGGGCCTCCGCTGGCCGGCGCGAGTCGGCGCATGCGCAGGAGCACCAGTGCATGCTGGCGTCATCCCCGCGCATCGTCTCTGCATCGGCCATCACGGAGGACCACAACGGCCGATGCGGAAGAAACAGAGTGCCCCCACGGCACAGGCCCGCCCACGGATCGGTGGGCCCCGACCGCGGGCCAGGCCACCGTGGGGGCACCTCCCGGGGCAAGATCCCCCCATGATCCCCCAGGAACCCCGGAGCCCGCCCGCACCGCCAGGTCCCGCCGTTAAGGGACCAACTCTAATTTACGCCGGTGGTACCGGCATAGAACGGGCGGGACTTCGGCCCATCGCGGGCCGCAGAATCCGGACAGCCCCGGGGCCCATTGAGTCACGCTGGACCCCGCCATTCTCCAAGGCGGGCGGCGCGACTCACGCCGGGCCGGTTTTTGCGGGGGTGGGAGAATTGGGAGGACGGCGGGGATGGGATTCACGCCAACCCCTGGCGATTCTCCCACACAGTGGGGGGGTCGGAGAATCCCGCCCACGGCGACTGGTGAACATGACTCAAGGACCAAACCAATTGAGTGGGAAGTCAGAGTTCTGACATGTTGGAGGCTGAGTTATAAACATTGTCAATTACACATGGTGCCACATTCATACGGGAAATGCGAGTGCCTGTAACAACATAGAAAATACAGCACAGAACAGGCCCTTCGGCCCACGATGTTGTGCCGAAGCTTTGTCCTAGATTAATCATAGATTATCATAGAATTTACAGTGCAGAAGGAGGCCATCCGGCCCATCGAGACTGCACTGACTCTTGGAAAGAGCACCCTACCTAAGGTCAACACCTCCACCCAACACTAAGGGCCATTTTGGACACTAAGGGCAATTTATCATGGCCAATCCACCTACCCTGCACATCTTTGGACTGTGGGAGGAAACCGGAGCACCCGGAGGAAACCCACGCACACACGGGGAGGATGTTCAGACTCCGCACAGACAGTGACCCAAGCCGGAATCGAACCTGGCACCCTGGAGCTGTGAAGCAATTGTGCTATCCACAATGCTACCGTGCTGCCCTTAAGAACAAATTAATCTACACTATATCATTTTACCGTAATCCATGTACCTATACAATAGCTGCTTGAAGGTCCCTAATGTTTCCGACTCAACTACTTCCACAGGCAGTGCATTCCATGCCCCCACTACTCTCTGGGTAAAGAACCTACCTCTGACATCCCCCCTGTATCTTCCACCATTCACCTTAAATTTATGTCCCCTTGTAATGGTTTGTTCCACCCGGGGAAAAAGTCTCTGACTGTCTCCTCTATCTATTCCCCTGATCATCTTATAAACCTCTATCAAGTCGCCCCTCATCCTTCTCCGTTCTAATGAGAAAAGGCCTAGCACCCTCAACCTTTCCTCGTAAGACCTACTCTCCATTCCAGGCAACATCCTGGTAAATCTCCTTTGCACCTTTTCCAAAGCTTCCACATCCTTCCTAAAATGAGGTGACCAGAACTGTACACAGTACTCCAAATGTGGCCGTACCAAAGTTTTGTACAGCTGCATCATCACCTCACGGCTCTTAAATTCAATCCCTCTGTTAATGAATGGTAGCACACCACAGGCCTTCTTCACAGCTCTATCCACTTGAGTGGCAACTTTCAAAGATGTATGAACATAGACCCAAGATCTCTCTGCTCCTCCACATTGCCAAGAACTCTACCGTTAACCCTGTATTCCGCATTCATATTTGTCCTTCCAAAATGGACAACCTCACACTTTTCAGGGTTAAACTCCATCTGCCACTTCTCAGCCCAGCTCTGCATCCTATCTACGTCTCTTTGCAGCCGACAACAGCCCTCCTCATGATCCACAACTCCACCAATCTTCGTATCGTCTGCAAATTTACTGACCCACCCTTCAACTCCCTCATCCAAGTCATTAATGAAAATCACAAACAGCAGAGGACCCAGAACTGATCCCTGCGGTACGCCACTGGTAACTGGGATCCAGGCTGAATATTTGCCATCCACCACCACTCTCTGACTTCTATCGGTTAGCCAGTTCGTTATCCAACTGGCCAAATTTCCCACTATCCCATGCCTCCTTACTTTCTGCAGAAGCCTACCATGGGGAACCTTATCAAATGCCTTACTAAAATCCATGTACACTACATCCACTGTTTTACCTTCATCCACATGCTTGGTCACCTCCCCAAAGAATTCAATAAGACTTGTAAGGCAAGACCTACCCCTCACAAATCCGTGCTGACTATCCCTAATCAAGCAGTGTCTTTCCAGATGCTCAGATATCCTATCCTTCAGCACCCATTCCATTACTTTGCCTACCACCGAAGTAAGACTAACTGGCCTGTAATTCCCAAGGTTATCCCCAGTCCCTTTTTTGAACAGGGGCACGACATTCGCCACTCTCCAATCCCCTGTACCACCCCTGTTGACAGTGAGGACGAAAAGATCATTGCCAACGGCTCTGCAATTTCATCTCTTGCTTCCCATAGAATCCTTGGATATATCCCGTCAGGCCCGGGGGACTTGTCTATCCTCAAGTTTTTCAAAATGCCCAACACATCTTCCTTCCTAATAAGTATTTCCTCGAGCTTACCAGTCTGTTTCACACTGTCCTCTCCAACAATATGGCCCCTCTCATTTGTAAATACAGAAGAAAAGTACTCGTTCAAGACCTCTCCTATCTCTTCAGACTCAATACACAATCTCCCGCTACTGTCCTTGATCGGACCTACCCTCGCTCTAGTCATTCTCATATTTCTCACATATGTGTAAAAGGCCTTGGGGTTTTCCTTGATCCTACCCGCCAAAGATTGTTCATGTCCTCTCTTAGCTCCCCTAATCCCTTTCTTCAGTTCCCTCCTGGCTATCTTGTATCCCTCCAACGCCCTGTCTAAACCTTGTTTCCTCAGCCTTACATAAGTCTCCTTCTTCCTCTTAACAAGACATTCAACCTCTCTTGTCAACCATGGTTCCCTCACTCGACCATCGCTTCCCTGCCTGACAGGGACATACATATCAAGGACACGTAGTACCTGTTCCTTGAACAAGTTCCACATTTCACTTGTGTCCTTCCCTGACAGCCTATGTTCCCAACTTATGCACTCAATTCTTGTCTGACAACATCATATTTACCCTTCCCCCAATTGTAAACCTTGCCCTGTTGCACGCAGCTATCCCTCTCCATTACTAAAGTGAAAGTCAGAATTGTGGTCACTATCTCCAAAATGCTCCCCCACTAACAAATCTATAACTTGCCCTGGTTCATTACCAAGTACCAAATCCAATATTGCCTCTCCTCTGGTCGGACAATCTACATACTGTGTTAGAAATGCTTCCTGGACACACTGCACAAACACCACCCCATCCAAACTATTTTATCTAAAGAGTTTCCACTCAATGTTTGGGAAGTTAAAGTCACCCATGACTACTACCCTGTGACTTCTGCACCTTTCCAAAATCTGTTTCCCAATCTGTTCCTCCACATCGCTGCTACTATTGGGGGGCCTATAGAAAACTCCTAACAAAGTGACTGCTCCTTTCCTATTTCTGCCTTCAACCCATACTACCTCAGTAGGCAGATACTCTTCGAACTGCCTTTCTGCAGCTGTTATACTATCTCTAATTAACAATGCCACCCCCCACCTCTTTTACCACCCTCCCTAATCTTATTGAAACATCTATAACCAGGGACCTCCAACAACCATTTCTGCCCCTCTTCTATCCAAGTTTCCGTGATGGCCACCACACCGTAGTCCCAAGTACCGATCCATGCCTTAAGTTCACCCACCTTATTCCTGATGCTTCTTGCGTTGAAGTATACACACTTCAACCCATCTCCGTGCCTGCAAGTACTCTCCTTTGTCAGTGTTCCCTTCCCCACTGCCTCATTACACGCTTTGGCGTCCTGAATATCGGCTACCTTAGTTGCTGGACTACAAATCCGGTTCCCATTCCCCTGCCAAATTAGTTTAAACCCTCCCGAAGAGTACTAGCAAACCTCCCTCCCAGGATATTGGTGCCCCTCTGGTTCAGATGCAACCCGTCCTGCTTGTACAGGTCCCACCTTCCCCAGAATGCGCTCCAATTATCCAAATACCTGATGCCTTCCCTCCTACACCATTCCTGCAGCCACGTGTTCAACTGCACTCTCTCCCTATTCCTAGCCTCGCTATCACGTGGCACCGGCAACAAACCAGAGATGACAACTCTGTCTGTCCTGGCTTTTAACTTCCAGCCTAACTCCCTAACCTCGTTTATTACCTCCACACCCCTTTTCCTACCTACGTCGTTGGTACCAATGTGCACCACGACTTCTGGCTGCTCCCCCTCCCCCTTAAGGATCCTGAAGACACGATCCGAGACATCCCTGGCCCCCGGGAGGCAACATACCTTCCGGGCGCCTCGCTCGCGACCACAGAATCTCCTATCTATTCCCCTAACCATTGAATCTCCTGCTACTATTGCGTAGTATAAACGTGAGGCTTATCTTTGTGGTATCGGCGAATTAAAGTTAAATTTACCTCTTTGTTTGAAATATCCTTCAGCTGCTCATTAGGGGAGGCAATGGCAGAATGGGATTGTCACTGAATTAGTAATTCAGAGATCCAGAGTAATGCTCTGAACACTGGTTCGAACCCCACCACAGCAGATTGGTGAGATCGCAGAGCTGATGCTGAATGTGAGACAAACCCAACTGTACCACACAGGGTACATACTTCACACAAACCGACAATTCAACAGCAGCTGATATCGGGAAGTGATATTTGAGCCAATGATCACTAAAAACCTGAATCTTTCTGGATGGAGTGGAGATTCTGGAGAATTAAGAGCTTGGTTTTGGAATCAATCTCTTGTCAGGAATCAAACATCAGTCTTCACTGTTGACCTTTTACACATCTGAGATTGGCAACATTAACTCAAAGAAAAATCTCCATTCATTGGTTTAAAGGCTTGTGTGAAGTCAGCTTTTCATATGCAAAACGGAAGCCTTTCCCTATCACTGAGCTGGGAATTCACTGTCAATATCTTCCTGTCATTTCACTCTGAGAAATTGACACTGAGATAGCGACTGAGTGGGGAGAGCTTCCACAGCCCAGGAAGATGTGACATGACCTTTCACTTCATTCCCAAAGCTGCAGGTGGTTAGAGCGGAAATCAAACATGGCGACGATGGAGAGATTCAGCAGCTCAGGAGGCAGCTGTAGAGAGGGAAACACAGAGCTCAGGGGCAAGGTACTGAAATCAACTGGCCACTCATTTGTAATGAGTCCTCACGAAAGATTCATCTGCAGAGCAGCACTCCCTCAGTACTGATCCTCTGACTGTGCAGCACTCCCTCAGTACTGACCCTCTGACAGTGCGGCACTCCCTCAGTACTGACCCTCTGACAGTGCGGCACTCCCTCAGTACTGACCCTCTGACAGTGCGGCACTCCCTCAGTACTGACCCTCTGACAGTGCGGCACTCCCTCAGTACCGACCCTCTGACAGTGCAGCACTCCCTCAGTACTGACCCTCTGACAGTGCAGCACTCCCTCAGTACTGACCCTCTGACAGTGCAGCACTCCCTCAGGACTGACCCTGTGACAGTGCAGCACTCCCTCAGTACTGACCCTCTGACAGTGCAGCACTCCCTCAGTACTGACCCTCTGAGGGAGTGCTCCACTGTCAGAGGGGCAGTACTGAGGGAGTGCTGCACTGTCAGAGGGTCAGTACTGGGGGAGTGCTGCACTGTCAGAGGGTCAGTACTGAGGGAGTTCCGCACTGTCAGAGGGTCAGTACTGAGGGAGTGCTGCACTGTCAGAGGGTCAGTATTTGTGGATCTGGGATGATGGTTCACAAACCTTCCCGCAGAAAGAGAGGAGAGATTCCAGGTAAAATCCGAGTCTGAATACCCTTTCCTGTTTGATATATTCCACCAGCTTTTTACGTTTGAGGATTCCAAAGGCATCTCTGCTCAGAAGTGAGAAAAGCTGATTGTGGACAACATACATCAGCTCAAACATCTCATCACCAGACCTCGGTGGCTGAAGGTCAGGCTGGTGACCAGGAGTCACACTCCATCTGCCCCAGACAGTGGAGGGTCTGATCTTCAAATCCAAAGTTATGGTTCCTTGTCGGAAGGACTGTAACGCTGGCTCCTGAACCTCATTCGAAATGTGTTAGATGACCATCTACCAAGGTGTCAGGATTCCAAAATGAAGAACTACATTTCTGATGTTCCCCAGAAGAATATCTGTGTGTCTTCAGCCTCATCCTCGCGGATGAGCTTTGGAATGTCTGCGCAGCACTGGGATTTGACTTGCTCACTTTACCAGAGTCTTGGTGTTTGTTATAGTGGCAGCATTGGGCAGTGCCCATCAGACACGGACCCTTCTTCTCAGGGCGCTCTGCACCCCACAGGCTACCTTGAGCAACCGAAAGGCAAAGTCACTCTTCTGGGTGGTTCAGGATTTGCTATTCCTGACTTGGCTGCTCCCTACATCTTTGTGACTTGACTGGGGGGCTGATGGTTGGTTTCTGCTCCATGAATACCCTCTGACTGATCAGCTGACCCTTGGCAGAGTATCTGTCCTCTCCACTACATTCTAAGGTCACATTCCCGAACTGTGCTTCGGCCAATGGTGTTTGAAAGGCCTCATGCTCTTTATTGAGAGCTTTTCACTTTGTTTGCCTGGTCCAGATTTTCCTCTCTTCGCCTGGCTCTTTGGGGAATGACATGTTTTTCCAGAGTTCCTTCCAACTGAGTGACTGCCTCATCCAACTCTACAGTCTCATTCTTGTACACCTCGGTTTCCTCCCACAATAGTGAATATTCTGGAGTCTTCTCTGAAAACTTTCAGAGCGGCATTAAATTAATTCCGTCTCACTTTGTAATGTTTCTGAAATACATGTTTCCGAACCTGAGGCATCCTTGTCGGATGAGAAGGTTCTTCAGCACGTTTGCCGATTCATTGCAAAGCTCAGTTACTTTGCCTTGAACCTTCTTGCCATTTTCCCGAGTCTCATTGAGTTTGTTCTGCTGTTCTGCAATTCTGCTGCTAAAGGTAATCTTTATTGCGTCTTAGGGGCTGGTTTAGCTCAGTGGGCTAGACAGCTGGCTTGCGATGAAGAACAAGGCCAGCAGCGCGGGTTCAATTCCCGTACCAGCTGGGAATTCTGAATTCTCTCTCTGTGTACCCGAACAGGCGCCGGAGTGTGGCGACTAGGGGATTTTCACAGTAACTTCATTGCAGTGTTAATGGAAGCCTACTTGTGACAATAAAGATGATTCATTTATTTTTATTATTATCTCTGCAATGCTAAATTGCCCCTTAATTGGAAAAGAAATAATTGGGTACTCTAAATTTATTTTGTAAAAAACACAGTTCTCTGAAGCAGGTTTCGGATTTATCAATGCCTTCCATCAGGACATTGCGAATTGCAAGATCACCAGGCCAGTAATGCCAAACATTAAGCTACTTCTTTTACTGGGACTTGATGAATGGGACAATCACTTTTCAAGAATCCCAAGTTTCCTGGTGGATTTGGCATTTTGTTCGGAGGCCCCTTCCTCTGACGTCACAGGTGGATGTGATGGATGTGATTGCAGTTTTGTGAAGAACAGGCGCTCTCCTGAATATTCTCTGTGTCTCTTTAACCCTCAAACAGGAACAGACGAGCAGTTTAACATTGGATGCTTGGACAGTGTCGCTCATTGTCAGGGGGATGATGACGCTGATAATTATTGGAGCAGCTAGGCTTGGAATTAATTAGTTCTGGAGAAGATGCTCTGAATACCACAGATCGCCAGAATTGACTGCTTTACCTGCTCCCAGTGCCTTCAGCCATTTCTGGATATTACAGAGAGTGAAATATTACAGAGAGTGAATCGAATTGCTGAAGACTGACATCTGTGATGAGGAAGGGCACAGGGCGAGGCCAAGATGGATCTACCACCTGGTCCATCCGGCTGAAGATGGTTGTGAATTCTTAGGTCCTGTCCTTTATACTCACCCTCGCACACTGTGCGCCCTCCGTCATTCGAGAGATGGAGGTGTTCATGGAGCCCCTTCCTCCAGTTAGGCGGGATGTGGGGTGATTACAGATCTTTGACCTGACCCATTAACTCTGTCTATAACGGCTTCACCATTTAGTCTGCATTCAGGCCTATGTTGTAGCTTCAATAGGTTGGCAATGTTTTGAGGGAGTGATGTTTTATCAGACATGTTCCCAACACTCCAGACTGAACCAGGGTAGTAACTTGGTAATGTAGTTAATGGTAGAGTGAGAGCACTCTGCAATGTCCAGTAATATATCAGTCCTGGGTAATCCTATCTCTGCAATGTCCAGTAATATATCAGTCCTGGGTAATCCTATCTCTGCAATGTCCAGTAATATATCAGTCCTGGGTAATCTCTGCAATGTCCAGTAATATATCAGTCCTGGGTAATCTCTCAATGTCCAGTAATATATCAGTCGTGGGTAATCCTATCTCTGCAATGTCCAGTAATATATCAGTCCTGGGTAATCTCTGCAATGTCCAGTAAGATATCAGTCCTGGGTAACCTCTGCAATGTCCAGTAATATATCAGTCCTGGGTAATCCTCTCTCTGCAATGTTCAGTAATATATCAGTCCTGGGCAATCCTATCTCTGCAATGTCCAGTAATATATCAGTCCTGGGTAATCCTCTCTCTGCAATGTCCAGTAATATATCAGTCCTGGGTAATCCTATCTCTGCAATGTCCAGTAATATATCAGTCCTGGGTAATGCTATCTCTGCAATGTCCAGTAATATATCAGTCCTGGGTAATCTCTGCAAAGTCCAGTAATATATCAATCCTGGGTAATCTCTGCAATGTCCAGTAATATATCAGTCCTGGGTAATCCTATCTCTGCAATGTCCAGTAATATATCAGTCCTGGGTAATGCTATCTCTGCAAAGTCCAGTAATATATCAGTCCTGGGTAATCCTATCTCTGCAATGTCCAGTAATATATCAGTCCTGGGTAATCCTATCTCTGCAATGTCCAGTAATATATCAGTCCTGGGTAATCCTATCTCTGCAATGCCCAGTAATATATCAGTCCTGGGTAATCCTATCTCTGCAATGTCCAGTAATATATCAGTCCTGGGTAATCCTATCTCTGCAATGTCCAGTAACATATCAGTCCTGGGTAATCTCTGCAATGTCCAGTAATATATCAGTCCTGGGTAATGCTATCTCTGCAATGCCCAGTAATATATCAGTCCTGGGTAATCTCTGCAATGTCCAGTAATATATCAGTCCTGGGTAATCCTATCTCTGCAATGTCCAGTAATATATCAGTCCTGGGTAATCCTATCTCTGCAAAGTCCAGTAATATATCAGTCCTGGGAAATCGCTGCAATGTCCAGTAATATATCAGTCCTGGGTAATCTCTGCAATGACCAGTAATATATCAGTCCTGGGTAATCCTATCTCTGCAATGTCCAGTAATATATCAGTCCTGGGTAATCTCTGCAATGTCCAGTAATATATCAGTCCTGGGTAATCCTATCTCTGCAATGTCCAGTAATATATCAGTCCTGGGTAATCCTATCTCTGCAATGTCCAGTAATATATCAGTCCTGGGTAATCTCTGCAATGTCCAGTAATATATCAGTCCTGGGTAATCCTATCTCTGCAATGTCCAGAAATATATCAGTCCTGGGTAATCCTATCTCTGCGATGTCCAGTAATATATCAGTCCTGGGTAATCCTATCTCTGCGATGTCCAGTAATATATCAGTCCTGGGTAATCCTATCTCTGCAATGTCCAGTAATATATCAGTCCTGGGTAATCCTATCTCTGCAATGTCATGTAATATATCAGTCCTGGGTAATCTCTGCAATGTCCAGTAATATATCAGTCCTGGGTAATCCTATCTCTGCAATGTCCAGAAATATATCAGTCCTGGGTAATCCTATCTCTGCAATGTCCAGTAATATATCAGTCCTGGGTAATGCTATCTCTGCAATGTCCAGTAATATATCAGTCCTGGGTAATGCTATCTCTGCAATGTCCAGTAATATATCAGCCCTGGGAAATCCTATCTCTGCAATGTCCAGTGATATATCAGTCCTGGGTAATCCTATCTCTGCAATGTCCAGTAATATATCAGTCCTGGGTAATCCTATCTCCGCAATGTCCAGTAATATATCAGTCCTGGGTAATCCTATCACTGCAATGTCCAGTAATATATCAGTCCTGGGTAATCCTACCTCTGGAATGTCCAGTAATATATCAGTCCTGGACAATCCTATCTCTGCACTGTCCAGTGATATATCAGTCCTGGGTAATCCTATCCCTGCAATGTCCAGTAATAGATCATCCTGGGTAATGCTATCTCTGCAATGTCCAGTAATATATCAGTCCTGGGTAATGCTATCTCTGCAATGTCCAGTAATATATCAGTCCTGGGAAATCCTATCTCTGCAATGTCCAGTGATATATCAGTCCTGGGTAATCCTATCTCTGCAATGTCCAGTAATATATCAGTCCTGGGTAATCCTATCACTGCAATGTCCAGTAATATATCAGTCCTGGGTAATCCTATCTCTGCACTGTCCAGCGATATATCAGTCCTGGGTAATCCTATCTCTGCAATGTCCAGTAATATATCAGTCCTGGGTAATCCTATCTCTGCACTGTCCAGTGATATATCAGTCCTGGGTAATCCTATCTCTGCAATGTCCAGTAATAGATTATCGTATCTCTGCAATGTCCAGTAATATATCAGTCCTGGGTAATCCTATCTCTGCAATGTCCAGAAATATATCAGTCCTGGGTAATCCTATCTCTGCAATGTCCAGTAATATATCAGTCCTGGGTAATCCTATCTCTGCAATGTCCAGTAATATATCAGTCCTGAGTAATCCTATCACTGCAATGTCCAGTAATATTTCAGTCCTGGGTAATCCTATCTCTGCAATGTCCAGTAATATATCAGTCCTGGGTAATCTCTGCAATGTCCAGGACTATATCAGTCCTAGGTAATCCTATCACTGCAATCTCCAGTAATATATCTGTCCTGGGTAATCCTATCTCTGTAATGTCCAGGAATATATCAGTCCTGGGTAATCCTATCTCTGCAATGTCCAGTAATATATCAGTCCTAGGTAATCCTATCACTGCAATGTCCAGTAATATATCAATCCTGGGTAATCCTATCTCTGCAATGTCCAGTAATATATCAGTCCTGGGTAATCCTATCTCTGCAATGTCCAATAATATATCAGTCCTGGGTAATCTCTGCAATGTCCAGTAATATATCAGTCCTGGGTAATCTCTGCAATGTCCAGTAATATATCAGTCCTGGGTAATCCTATCTCTGCAATGTCCTGTAATATATCAGTCCTGCGTAACCCTATTTCTGCAATGTCCAGTAATATATCAGTCCTGGGTAATCCTATCCTGCAATGTCCAGTAATATATCAGTCCTGGACAATCCTATCTCTGCAATGTCCAGTAATATATCAGTCCTGGTTAATCCTACCCTGCCATGTCCAGTAATATATCAGTCCTGGACAATCCTATCTCTGCAATGTCCAGTAATATATCAGTCCTGGGTAATCTCTGCAATGTCCAGTAATATATCAGTCCTGGATAATCCTATCCTGCAATGTCCAGTAATATATCAGTCCTGGACAATCCTATCTCTGCAATGTCCAGTAATATATCAGTCCTGGGTAATCCTCTCTCTGCAATGTCCAGTAATATATCAGTCCTGGGTAATCCTATCTCTGCAATGTCCAGTAATATGTCAGTCCTGGGTAATGCTATCTCTGCAATGTCCAGTAATATATCAGTCCTGGGTAATCTCTGCAAAGTCCAGTAATATATCAATCCTGGGTAATCTCTGCAATGTCCAGTAATCTATCAGTCCTGGGTAATCCTATCTCTGCAATGTCCAGTAATATATCAGTCCTGGGTAATGCTATCTCTGCAATGTCCAGTAATATATCAGTCCTGGGTAATCCTATCTCTGCAATGTCCAGTAATATATCAGTCCTGGGTAATCCTATCTCTGCAATGTCCAGTAATATATCAGTCCTGGGTAATCCTATCTCTGCAATGTCCAGTAATATATCAGTCCTGGGTAATCTCTGCAATGTCCAGTAATATATCAGTCCTGGATAATCCTATCCTGCAATGTCCAGTAATATATCAGTCCTGGACAATCCTATCTCTGCAATGTCCAGTAATATATCAGTCCTGGGTAATCCTCTCTCTGCAATGTCCAGTAATATATCAGTCCTGGGTAATCCTATCTCTGCAATGTCCAGTAATATATCAGTCCTGGGTAATCTCTGCAATGTCCAGTAATATATCAGTCCTGGGTAATCCTGTCTCTGCAATGTCCAGTAATATATCAGTCCTGGGTAATCCTATCTCTGCAATGTCCAGTAATATATCAGTCCTGGGTAATCCTATCTCCGCAATGTCCAGTAATATATCAGTCCTGGGTAATCCTATCACTGCAATGTCCAGTAATATATCAGTCCTGGGTAATCCTACCTCTGGAATGTCCAGTAATATATCAGTCCTGGACAATCCTATCTCTGCACTGTCCAGTGATATATCAGTCCTGGGTAATCCTATCCCTGCAATGTCCAGTAATAGATCATCCTGGGTAATGCTATCTCTGCAATGTCCAGTAATATATCAGTCCTGGGTAATGCTATCTCTGCAATGTCCAGTAATATATCAGTCCTGGGAAATCCTATCTCTGCAATGTCCAGTGATATATCAGTCCTGGGTAATCCTATCTCTGCAATGTCCAGTAATATATCAGTCCTGGGTAATCCTATCACTGCAATGTCCAGTAATATATCAGTCCTGGGTAATCCTATCTCTGCACTGTCCAGCGATATATCAGTCCTGGGTAATCCTATCTCTGCAATGTCCAGTAATATATCAGTCCTGGGTAATCCTATCTCTGCACTGTCCAGTGATATATCAGTCCTGGGTAATCCTATCTCTGCAATGTCCAGTAATAGATTATCGTATCTCTGCAATGTCCAGTAATATATCAGTCCTGGGTAATCCTATCTCTGCAATGTCCAGAAATATATCAGTCCTGGGTAATCCTATCTCTGCAATGTCCAGTAATATATCAGTCCTGGGTAATCCTATCTCTGCAATGTCCAGTAATATATCAGTCCTGAGTAATCCTATCACTGCAATGTCCAGTAATATTTCAGTCCTGGGTAATCCTATCTCTGCAATGTCCAGTAATATATCAGTCCTGGGTAATCTCTGCAATGTCCAGGACTATATCAGTCCTAGGTAATCCTATCACTGCAATCTCCAGTAATATATCTGTCCTGGGTAATCCTATCTCTGTAATGTCCAGGAATATATCAGTCCTGGGTAATCCTATCTCTGCAATGTCCAGTAATATATCAGTCCTAGGTAATCCTATCACTGCAATGTCCAGTAATATATCAATCCTGGGTAATCCTATCTCTGCAATGTCCAGTAATATATCAGTCCTGGGTAATCCTATCTCTGCAATGTCCAATAATATATCAGTCCTGGGTAATCTCTGCAATGTCCAGTAATATATCAGTCCTGGGTAATCTCTGCAATGTCCAGTAATATATCAGTCCTGGGTAATCCTATCTCTGCAATTGCCTGTAATATATCAGTCCTGCGTAACCCTATTTCTGCAATGTCCAGTAATATATCAGTCCTGGGTAATCCTATCCTGCAATGTCCAGTAATATATCAGTCCTGGACAATCCTATCTCTGCAATGTCCAGTAATATATCAGTCCTGGTTAATCCTACCCTGCCATGTCCAGTAATATATCAGTCCTGGACAATCCTATCTCTGCAATGTCCAGTAATATATCAGTCCTGGGTAATCTCTGCAATGTCCAGTAATATATCAGTCCTGGATAATCCTATCCTGCAATGTCCAGTAATATATCAGTCCTGGACAATCCTATCTCTGCAATGTCCAGTAATATATCAGTCCTGGGTAATCCTCTCTCTGCAATGTCCAGTAATATATCAGTCCTGGGTAATCCTATCTCTGCAATGTCCAGTAATATGTCAGTCCTGGGTAATGCTATCTCTGCAATGTCCAGTAATATATCAGTCCTGGGTAATCTCTGCAAAGTCCAGTAATATATCAATCCTGGGTAATCTCTGCAATGTCCAGTAATCTATCAGTCCTGGGTAATCCTATCTCTGCAATGTCCAGTAATATATCAGTCCTGGGTAATGCTATCTCTGCAATGTCCAGTAATATATCAGTCCTGGGTAATCCTATCTCTGCAATGTCCAGTAATATATCAGTCCTGGGTAATCCGATCTCTGCAATGTCCAGTAATATATCAGTCCTGGGTAATCCTATCTCTGCAATGTCCAGTAATATATCAGTCCTGGGTAATCTCTGCAATGTCCAGTAATATATCAGTCCTGGATAATCCTATCCTGCAATGTCCAGTAATATATCAGTCCTGGACAATCCTATCTCTGCAATGTCCAGTAATATATCAGTCCTGGGTAATCCTCTCTCTGCAATGTCCAGTAATATATCAGTCCTGGGTAATCCTATCTCTGCAATGTCCAGTAATATATCAGTCCTGGGTAATCTCTGCAATGTCCAGTAATATATCAGTCCTGGGTAATCCTATCTCTGCAATGTCCAGTAATATATCAGTCCTGGGTAATCCTATCTCTGCAATGTCCAGTAATATATCAGTCCTGGGTAATCGCTGCAATGTCCAGTAATATATCAGTCCTGGGTAATCTCTGCAATGACCAGTAATATATCAGTCCTGGGTAATCCTATCTCTGCAATGTCCAGTAATATATCAGTCCTGGGTAATCTCTGCAATGTCCAGTAATATATCAGTCCTGGGTAATCCTATCTCTGCAATGTCCAGTAATATATCAGTCCTGGGTAATCCTATCTCTGCAATGTCCAGTAATATATCAGTCCTGGGTAATCTCTGCGATGTCCAGTAATATATCAGTCCTGGGTAATCCTATCTCTGCGATGTCCAGTAATATATCTGTCCTGGGTAATCTCTGCAATGTCCAGTAATATATCAGTCCTGGGTAATCCTATCTCTGCAATGTCCAGAAATATATCAGTCTTGGGTAATCCTATCTCTGCAATGTCCAGTAATATATCAGTCCTGGGTAATGCTATCTCTGCAATTTCCAGTAATATATCAGTCCTGGGTAATGCTATCTCTGCAATGTCCAGTAATATATCAGCCCTGGGAAATCCTATCTCTGCAATGTCCAGTGATATATCAGTCCTGGGTAATCCTATCTCTGCAATGTCCAGTAATATATCAGTCCTGGGTAATCCTATCTCCGCAATGTCCAGTAATATATCAGTCCTGGGTAATCCTATCACTGCAATGTCCAGTAATATATCAGTCCTGGACAATCCTATCTCTGCAATGTCCAGTAATATATCAGTCCTGGACAATCCTATCTCTGCACTGTCCAGTGATATATCAGTCCTGGGTAATCCTATCCCTGCAATGTCCAGTAATAGATCATCCTGGGTAATCCTATCTCTGCAATGTCCAGTAATATATCAGTCCTGGATAATCCTATCACTGCAATGTCCAGTAATATATCAGTCCTGGGTAATGCTATCTCTGCAATGTCCAGTAATATATCAGTCCTGGGTAATGCTATCTCTGCAATGTCCAGTAATATATCAGTCCTGGGAAATCCTATCTCTGCAATGTCCAGTGATATATCAGTCCTGGGTAATCCTATCTCTGCAATGTCCAGTAATATATCAGTCCTGGGTAATCCTATCACTGCAATGTCCAGTAATATATCAGTCCTGGGTAATCCTATCTCTGCACTGTCCATTGATATATCAGTCCTGGGTAATCCTATCTCTGCAATGTCCAGTAATATATCAGTCCTGCGTAATCCTATCTCTGCACTGTCCAGTGATATATCAGTCCTGGGTAATCCTATCTCTGCAATGTCCAGTAATAGATTATCCTATCTCTGCAATGTCCAGTAATATATCTGTCCTGGGTAATACTATCTCTGCAATGTCCAGAAATATATCAGTCCTGGGTAATCCGATCTCTGCAATGTCCAGTAATATATCAGTCCTGGGTAATCCTATCTCTGCAATGTCCAGTAATATATCAGTCCTGAGTAATCCTATCACTGCAATGTCCAGTAATATATCAGTCCTGGGTAATCCTATCTCTGCAATGTCTAGTAATATATCAGTCCTGGGTAATCTCTGCAATGTCCAGGAATATATCAGTCCTAGGTAATCCTATCACTGCAATCTCCAGTAATATATCAGTCCTGGGTAATCCTATCTCTGTAATGTCCAGTAATATATCAGTCCTGGGTAATCCTATCTCTGCAATGTCCAGTAATATATCAGTCCTAGGTAATCCTATCACTGCAATGTCCAGTAATATATCAATCCTGGGTAATCCTATCTCTGCAATGTCCAGTAATATATCAGTCCTGGGTAATCCTATCTCTGCAATGTCCTGTAATATATCAGTCCTGGGTAACCCTATTTCTGCAATGTCCAGTAATATATCAGTCCTGGGTAATCCTATCTCTGCAATGTCCAGTAATATATCAGTCCTGGGTAATCTCTGCGATGTCCAGTAATATATCAGTCCTGGGTAATCCTATCTCTGCGATGTCCAGTAATATATCTGTCCTGGTTAATCTCTGCAATGTCCAGTAATATATCAGTCCTGAGTAATCCTATCTCTGCAATTTCCAGTAATATATCAGTCCTGGGTAATGCTATCTCTGCAATGTCCAGTAATATATCAGCCCTGGGAAATCCTATCTCTGCAATGTCCAGTGATATATCAGTCCTGGGTAATGCTATCTCTGCAATGTCCAGTAATATATCAGTCCTGGGTAATCCTATCTCCGCAATGTCCAGTAATATATCAGTCCTGGGTAATCCTATCACTGCAATGTACAGTAATATATCAGTCCTGGACAATCCTATCTCTGCAATGTCCAGTAATATATCAGTCCTGGACAATCCTATCTCTGCACTGTCCAGTGATATATCAGTCCTGGGTAATCCTATCCCTGCAATGTCCAGTAATAGATCATCCTGGGTAATCCTATCTCTGCAATGTCCAGTAATATATCAGTCCTGGGTAATCCTATCACTGCAATGTCCAGTAATATATCAGTCCTGGGTTATGCTATCTCTGCAATGTCCAGTAATATATCAGTCCTGGGCAATGCTATCTCTGCAATGTCCAGTAATATATCAGTCCTGGGAAATCCTATCTCTGCAATGTCCAGTGATATATCAGTCCTGGGTAATCCTATCTCTGCAATGTCCAGTAATATATCAGTCCTGGGTAATCCTATCACTGCAATGTCCAGTAATATATCAGTCCTGGGTAATCCTATCTCTGCACTGTCCATTGATATATCAGTCCTGGGTAATCCTATCTCTGCAATGTCCAGTAATATATCAGTCCTGCGTAATCCTATCTCTGCACTGTCCAGTGATATATCAGTCCTGGTAATCCTATCTCTGCAATGTCCAGTAATAGATTATCCTATCTCTGCAATGTCCAGTAATATATCAGTCCTGGGTAATCCTATCTCTGCAATGTCCAGTAATATATCAGTCCTGAGTAATCCTATCACTGCAATGTCCAGTAATATATCAGTCCTGGGTAATCCTATCTCTGCAATGTCTAGTAATATATCAGTCCTGGGTAATCTCTGCAATGTCCAGGAATATATCAGTCCTAGGTAATCCTATCACTGCAATCTCCAGTAATATATCAGTCCTGGGTAATCCTATCTCTGCAATGTCCAGTAATATATCAGTCCTGGGTAATCCTATCTCTGCAATGTCCAGTAATATATCAGTCCTGGATAATCCTATCTCTGTAATGTCCAGTAATATATCAGTCCTGGGTAATCCTATCTCTGCAATGTCCAGTAATATATCAGTCCTAGGTAATCCTATCACTGCAATGTCCAGTAATATATCAATCCTGGGTAATCCTATCTCTGCAATGTCCAGTAATATATCAGTCCTGGGTAATCCTATCTCTGCAATGTCCTGTAATATATCAGTCCTGGGTAATCTCTGCAATGTCCAGTAATATATCAGTCCTGGATAATCCTATCTCTGCAAAGTCCAGTAATATATCAGTCCTGGGTAATTCTATCTCTGCAATGTCCAGTAATATATCAGTCCTGGGTAATCCTATCTCTGCAATGTCCAGTAATATATCAGTCCTGGGTAATCCTATCTCTGCAATGTCCTGTAATATATCAGTCCTGGGTAACCCTATCTCTGCAATGTCCAGTAATATATCAGTCCTGGGTAACCCTATCTCTGCAATGTCCAGTAATATATCAGTCCTGGGTAATCCTATCTCTGCAATGTCCAGTAATATATCAGTCCTGGGTAATCCTATCTCTGCAATGTCCAGTAATATATCAGTCCTGGGTAATCCTATCTCTGCAATGTCCAGTAATATATCAGTCCTGGATAATCCTATCTCTGCAATGTCCAGTAATATATCAGTCCTGGGTAATCCTATCTCTGCAATGTCCAATAATATATCAGTCCTGGATAATCCTATCTCTGCAATGTCCAGTAGTATATCAGTCCTGGGTAATCCTATCCTGCAATGTCCAGTAATATATCAGTCCTGGGTAATCCTATCCTGCAATGTCCAGTAATATATCAGTCCTGGGTAATCCTATCTCTGCAATGTCCAGTAATATATCAGTCCTGGGTAATCCTATCCTGCAATGTCCAGTAATATATCAGTCCTGGGTAATCCTATCTCTGCAATGTCCAGTAATATATCAGTCCTGGGTAATCTCTGCAATGTCCAGTAATATATCAGTCCTGGGTAATCCTATCTCTGCAATGTCCAGGAATATATCAGTCCTGGGTAATCCTATCTCTGCAATGTCCAGTAATATATCAGTCCTGGATAATCCTATCTCTGTCATGTTCAGTGATAAATTAGTCCTGATTAAGCAGATTTGAGTTAAATAATCTCCAATTAGTGCCTCATAATTGTCTCACTGCCGACACATTAGGAACAGATTCAGTCGAGTTATTTTGTGTGAATACAAATCACCTCGATGAACACTGGCTGAATGCTAATCCAAACCAATCTTCCTTTAAACACTTTTGTGCATTTAACTGACATCCCATAATGACCCAGCTCTCACTGTGTTTCTGGATCACATCCACCGTCTGTGAGTGAAGCCCTCTGCAGCCGATCAGCCCAGTCGGCCTCAGCCTGGAAAGTGTGGATGGTTTGTGGAGCCGGGAATGTCTCCAACACAAATTCCCTGTTTAATGTCGGGACAGGAAGACACTCTTTGTTCCGATGTCAATCCCAGTGAAGCTGCACTCTGGGCAAATCAGGGTGTTTGACAATAAACCCAGACCATAATTACCACGGGGGGAAAGAATTTGAGCTTCAATCCCAATTGCATCAAATAATGGGCTGATGAGATTAACATTGATTGGAACGAGCAGCTGAATTATTGATGGTGAGAAATTGTATCCACACTTCTTAATTGGCAATAAAAACATCAATAGTTATTCCTTAATTATAGCAAATGTGTTCATTTGAACTGGTGAGACCCAGAATTGACCATTCAGCCCGAACCAATCTAAACTCTCCTAACCTGACTGTCCCCATTCACACACTGACTGCTCTCTCCCAGCCTGACTGTCCCCATTCACACACTGACTGCTCTCTCTCCCAGCCTGACTGTCCCCATTCACACACTGACTGCTCTCTCTCCCAGCCTGACTGTCCCCATTCACACACTGACTGCTCTCTCTCCCAGCCTGACTGTCCCCATTCACACACTGACTGCTCTCTCCCAGCCTGACTGTCCCCATTCACACACTGACTGCTCTCTCTCCTAACCTGACTGTCCCCATTCACACACTGACTGCTCTCTCCCAGCCTGACTGTCCCCATTCACACGCTGACTGCTCTCTCTCCTAACCTGACTGTCCCCATTCACACACTGACTGCTCTCTCTCCCAGCCAGACTGTCCCCATTCACACACTGACTGCTCTCTCTCCCAGCCTGACTGTCCCCATTCACACACTGACTGCTCTCTCTCCTAACCTGACTGTCCCCATTCACACACTGACTGCTCTCTCTCCCAGCCTGACTGTCCCCATTCACACACTGACTGCTCTCTCTCCCAGCCTGACTGTCCCCATTCACACACTGACTGCTCTCTCTCCCAGCCTGACTGTCCCCATTCACACACTGACTGCTCTCTCTCCCAGCCTGACTGTCCCCATTCACACACTGACTGCTCTCTCTCCTAACCTGACTGACCCCATTCACACACTGACTGCTCTCTCCCAGCCTGACTGTCACCATTCACACACTGACTGCTCTCTCTCCCAGCCTGACTGTCACCATTCACACACTGACTGCTCTCTCCCAGCCTGACTGTCCCCATTCACACACTGACTGCTCTCTCTCCCAGCCTGACTGTCACCATTCACACACTGACTGCTCTCTCCCAGCCTGACTGTCACCATTCACACACTGACTGCTCTCTCCCAGCCTGACTGTCCCCATTCACACACTGACTGCTCTCTCTCCTAACCTGACTGTCCCCATTCACACACTGACTGCTCTCTCTCCCAGCCTGACTGTCCCCATTCACACACTGACTGCTCTCTCTCCCAGCCTGACTGTCCCCATTCACACACTGACTGCTCTCTCTCCCAGCCTGACTGTCCCCATTCACACACTGACTGCTCTCTCTCCCAGCCTGACTGTCCCCATTCACACACTGACTGCTCTCTCTCCTAACCTGACTGACCCCATTCACACACTGACTGCTCTCTCCCAGCCTGACTGTCACCATTCACACACTGACTGCTCTCTCTCCCAGCCTGACTGTCACCATTCACACACTGACTGCTCTCTCCCAGCCTGACTGTCCCCATTCACACACTGACTGCTCTCTCTCCCAGCCTGACTGTCACCATTCACACACTGACTGCTCTCTCCCAGCCTGACTGTCACCATTCACACACTGACTGCTCTCTCCCAGCCTGACTGTCCCCATTCACACACTGACTGCTCTCTCCCAGCCTGACTGTCCACATTCACACACTGACTGCTCTCTCTCCTAACCTGACTGTCCCCATTCACACACTGACTGCTCTCTCTCCCAGCCTGACTGTCCCCATTCACACACTGACTGCTCTCTCTCCTAACCTGACTGTCCCCATTCACACACTGACTGCTCTCTCCCAGCCTGACTGTCCCCATTCACACACTGACTGCTCTCTCCCAGCCTGACTGTCCCCATTCACACACTGACTGCTCTCTCTCCTAACCTGACTGTCCCCATTCACACACTGACTGCTCTCTCCCAGCCTGACTGTCCCCATTCACACGCTGACTGCTCTCTCTCCCAGCCAGACTGTCCCCATTCACACACTGACTGCTCTCTCTCCTAACCTGACTGTCCCCATTCACACGCTGACTGCTCTCTCCCAGCCTGACTGTCCCCATTCACACGCTGACTGCTCTCTCCCAGCCAGACTGTCCCCATTCACACACTGACTGCTCTCTCCCAGCCTGACTGTCCCCATTCACACACTGACTGCTCTCTCCCAGCCTGACTCCCCATTCACACACTGACTGCTCTCTCTCCTAACCTGACTGTCCCCATTCACACACTGACTGCTCTCTCCCAGCCTGACTGTCCCCATTCACACGCTGACTGCTCTCTCTCCCAGCCTGACTGTCCCCATTCACACACTGACTGCTCTCTCCCAGCCTGACTGTCCCCATTCACACGCTGACTGCTCTCTCTCCTAACCTGACTGTCCCCATTCACACACTGACTGCTCTCTCTCCCAGCCAGACTGTCCCCATTCACACACTGACTGCTCTCTCCTAGCCTGACTGTCCCCATTCACACACTGACTGCTCTCTCTCCCAGCCTGACTGTCCCCATTCACACACTGACTGCTTTCTGTCCCAGCCTGACTGTCACCATTCACACACTGACAACTCTCTCTCCCAGCCTGACTGTCCCCATTCACACACTGACTGATCTCTCTCCCAGCCTGACTGTCCCCATTCACACACTGACTGCTCTCTCTCCCAGCCTGACTGTCCCCATTCACACACTGACTGCTCTCTCTCCCAGCCTGACTGTCCCCATTCACACACTGACTGCTCTCTCTCCCAGCCTGACTGTCCCCATTCACACACTGACTGCTCTCTCTCCCAGCCTGACTGTCCCCATTCACACACTGACTGCTCTCTCTCCCAGCCTGACTGTCCCCATTCACACACTGACTGCTCTCTGTCCCAGCCTGACTGTCCCCATTCACACACTGACTGCTCTCTCCCAGCCTGACTGTCCCCATTCACACACTGACTGCTCTCTCTCCCAGCCTGACTGTCCCCATTCACACACTGACTGCTCTCTCTCCCAGCCTGACTGTCCCCATTCACACACTGACTGCTCTCTCCTAACCTGACTGTCCCCATTCACACACTGACTGCTCTCTCCCAGCCTGACTGTCCCCATTCACACACTGACTGCTCTCTCTCCCAGCCTGACTGTCCCCATTCACACGCTGACTGCTCTCTCCCAGCCTGACTGTCCCCATTCACACGCTGACTGCTCTCTCCCAGCCTGACTGTCCCCATTCACACGCTGACTGCTCTCTCTCCCAGCCTGACTGTCCCCATTCACACACTGACTGCTCTCTCTCCCAGCCTGACTGTCCCCATTCACACACTGACTGCTCTCTGTCCTAACCTGACTGTCCCCATTCACACACTGACTGCTCTCTCTCCCAGCCTGACTGTCCCCATTCACACACTGACTGCTCTCTCCCAGCCTGACTGTCCCCATTCACACACTGACTGCTCTCTCTCCTAACCTGACTGTCCCCATTCACACACTGACTGCTCTCTGTCCTAACCTGACTGTCCCCATTCACACACTGACTGCTCTCTCCCAGCCTGACTGTCCCCATTCACACGCTGACTGCTCTCTCTCCCAGCCTGACTGTCCCCATTCACACACTGACTGCTCTCTGTCCCAGCCTGACTGTCACCATTCACACACTGACAACTCTCTCTCCCAGCCTGACTGTCCCCATTCACACGCTGACTGCTCTCTCTCCCAGCCTGACTGTCCCCATTCACACACTGACTGCTCTCTCTCCCAGCCTGACTGTCCCCATTCACACACTGACTGCTCTCTCTCCCAGCCTGACTGTTCCCATTCACACACTGACTGCTCTCTCTCCTAGCCTGACTGTCCCCATTCACACACTGACTGCTCTCTCCCAGCCTGACTGTCCCCATTCACACACTGACTGCTCTCTCCCAGCCTGACTGTCCCCATTCACACGCTGACTGCTCTCTCTCCCAGCCTGACTGTCCCCATTCACACACTGACTGCTCTCTCTCCCAGCCTGACTGTCCCCATTCACACACTGACTGCTCTCTGTCCCAGCCTGACTGTCACCATTCACACACTGACAACTCTCTCTCCCAGCCTGACTGTCCCCATTCACACGCTGACTGCTCTCTCTCCCAGCCTGACTGTCCCCATTCACACACTGACTGCTCTCTCTCCCAGCCTGACTGTCCCCATTCACACACTGACTGCTCTCTCTCCCAGCCTGACTGTCCCCATTCACACACTGACTGTTCTCTCTCCTAGCCTGACTGTCCCCATTCACACACTGACTGCTCTCTCCCAGCCTGACTGTCCCCATTCACACACTGACTGCTCTCTCCCAGCCTGACTGTCCCCATTCACACACTGACTGCTCTCTCCCAGCCTGACTGTCCCCATTCACACACTGACTGCTCTCTCTCCCAGCCTGACTGTCCCCATTCACACACTGACTGCTCTCTCTCCCAGCCTGACTGTCCCCATTCACACACTGACTGCTCTCTCTCCCAGCCTGACTGTCCCCATTCACACACTGACTGCTCTCTGTCCCAGCCTGACTGTCACCATTCACACGCTGACTGCTCTCTCCCAGCCTGACTGTCCCCATTCACACACTGACTGCTCTCTCTCCCAGCCTGACTGTCCCCATTCACACACTGACTGCTCTCTCCCAGCCTGACTGTCCCCATTCACACACTGACTGCTCTCTCTCCCAGCCTGACTGTCCCCATTCACACACTGACTGCTCTCTCCCAGCCTGACTGTCACCATTCACACACTGACTGCTCTCTCCCAGCCTGACTGTCCCCATTCACACACTGACTGCTCTCTCTCCTAACCTGACTGTCCCCATTCACACACTGACTGCTCTCTCTCCCAGCCTGACTGTCCCCATTCACACACTGACTGCTCTCTCTCCCAGCCTGACTGTCCCCATTCACACACTGACTGCTCTCTCCTAACCTGACTGTCCCCATTCACACACTGACTGCTCTCTCCCAGCCTGACTGTCCCCATTCACACACTGACTGCTCTCTCCCAGCCTGACTGTCCCCATTCACACACTGACTGCTCTCTCTCCCAGCCTGACTGTCCCCATTCACACACTGACTGCTCTCTGTCCTAACCTGACTGTCCCCATTCACACACTGACTGCTCTCTCTCCCAGCCTGACTGTCCCCATTCACACACTGACTGCTCTCTCTCCCAGCCTGACTGTCCCCATTCACACACTGACTGCTCTCTCCCAGCCTGACTGTCCCCATTCACACACTGACTGCTCTCTGTCCTAACCTGACTGTCCCCATTCACAAACTGACTGCTCTCTCTCCCAGCCTGACTGTCCCCATTCACACACTGACTGCTCTCTCTCCCAGCCTGACTGTCCCCATTCACACACTGACTGCTCTCTCTCCCAGCCTGACTGTCCCCATTCACACGCTGACTGCTCTCTCTCCCAGCCTGACTGTCCCCATTCACACACTGACTGCTCTCTCTCCTAACCTGACTGTCCCCATTCACACACTGACTGCTCTCTCTCCCAGCCTGACTGTCCCCATTCACACACTGACTGCTCTCTCCCAGCCTGACTGTTCCCATTCACACACTGACTGCTCTCTCTCCTGACCTGACTGTCCCCATTCACACACTGACTGCTCTCTCTCCTAACCTGACTGTCCCCATTCACACACTGACTGCTCTCTCTCCCAGCCTGACTGTCCCCATTCACACACTGACTGCTCTCTCTCCTAACCTGACTGTCCCCATTCACACGCTGACTGCTCTCTCCCAGCCTGACTGTCACCATTCACACACTGACTGTCCCCATTCACACACTGACTGCTCTCTCTCCCAGCCTGACTGTCCCCATTCACACGCTGACTGCTCTCTCTCCCAGCCTGACTGTCCCCATTCACACACTGACTGCTCTCTCTCCCAGCCTGACTGTCCCCATTCACACACTGACTGCTCTCTCTCCCAGCCTGACTGTCCCCATTCACACACTGACTGCTCTCTCTCCTAACCTGACTGTCCCCATTCACACACTGACTGCACTCTCTCCTAACCTGACTGTCCCCATTCACACACTGACTGCTCTCTCTCCTAACCTGACTGTCCCCATTCACACACTGACTGCTCTCTCTCCTAACCTGACTGTCCCCATTCACACACTGACTGCTCTCTCTCCCAGCCTGACTGTCCCCATTCACACACTGACTGCTCTCTCCCAGCCTGACTGTCCCCATTCACACACTGACTGCTCTCTCTCCCAGACTGACTGTCCCCATTCACACACTGACTGCTCTCTCTCCCAGCCTGACTGTCCCCATTCACACACTGACTGCTCTCTCTCCTAACCTGACTGTCCCCATTCACACGCTGACTGCTCTCTCTCCCAGCCTGACTGTCCCCATTCACACACTGACTGCTCTCTCTCCCAGCCTGACTGTCCCCATTCACACACTGACTGCTCTCTCTCCCAGCCTGACTGTCCCCATTCACACACTGACTGCTCTCTCCCAGACTGACTGTCCCCATTCACACACTGACTGCTCTCTCCCAGCCTGACTGTCCCCATTCACACACTGACTGCTCTCTCTCCTAGCCTGACTGTCCCCATTCACACACTGACTGCTCTCTCTCCCAGCCTGACTGTCCCCATTCACACACTGACTGCTCTCTCCCAGCCTGACTGTCCCCATTCACACACTGACTGCTCTCTCTCCTAGCCTGACTGTCCCCATTCACACACTGACTGCTCTCTCCCAGCCTGACTGTCCCCATTCACACACTGACTGCTCTCTCTCCCAGCCTGACTGTCCCCATTCACACACTGACTGCTCTCTCCCAGCCTGACTGTCCCCATTCACACACTGACTGCTCTCTCTCCTAACCTGACTGTCCCCATTCACACACTGACTGCTCTCTCTCCCAGCCTGACTGTCCCCATTCACACACTGACTGCTCTCTCTCCTAACCTGACTGTCCCCATTCACACACTGACTGCTCTCTCTCCCAGCCTGACTGTCCCCATTCACACGCTGACTGCTCTCTCTCCCAGCCTGACTGTCCCCATTCACACACTGACTGCTCTCTCTCCCAGCCTGACTGTCCCCATTCACACACTGACTGCTCTCTCTCCTAACCTGACTGTCCCCATTCACACACTGACTGCTCTCTCTCCCAGCCTGACTGTCCCCATTCACACACTGACTGCTCTCTCTCCCAGCCTGACTGTCCCCATTCACACGCTGACTGCTCTCTCTCCCAGCCTGACTGTCCCCATTCACACACTGACTGCTCTCTCTCCTAACCTGACTGTCCCCATTCACACACTGACTGCTCTCTCTCCCAGCCTGACTGTCCCCATTCACACGCTGACTGCTCTCTCTCCCAGCCTGACTGTCCCCATTCACACACTGACTGCTCTCTCTCCCAGCCTGACTGTCCCCATTCACACACTGACTGCTCTCTCTCCTAACCTGACTGTCCCCATTCACACGCTGACTGCTCTCTCCCAGCCTGACTGTCACCATTCACACACTGACTGTCCCCATTCACACACTGACTGCTCTCTCTCCCAGCCTGACTGTCCCCATTCACACGCTGACTGCTCTCTCTCCCAGCCTGACTGTCCCCATTCACACACTGACTGCTCTCTCTCCCAGCCTGACTGTCCCCATTCACACACTGACTGCTCTCTCTCCTAACCTGACTGTCCCCATTCACACACTGACTGCACTCTCTCCTAACCTGACTGTCCCCATTCACACACTGACTGCTCTCTCTCCTAACCTGACTGTCCCCATTCACACACTGACTGCTCTCTCTCCTAACCTGACTGTCCCCATTCACACACTGACTGCTCTCTCTCCCAGCCTGACTGTCCCCATTCACACACTGACTGCTCTCTCCCAGCCTGACTGTCCCCATTCACACACTGACTGCTCTCTCTCCCAGCCTGACTGTCCCCATTCACACACTGACTGCTCTCTCTCCCAGCCTGACTGTCCCCATTCACACACTGACTGCTCTCTCTCCTAACCTGACTGTCCCCATTCACACGCTGACTGCTCTCTCTCCCAGCCTGACTGTCCCCATTCACACACTGACTGCTCTCTCTCCCAGCCTGACTGTCCCCATTCACACACTGACTGCTCTCTCTCCCAGCCTGACTGTCCCCATTCACACACTGACTGCTCTCTCCCAGACTGACTGTCCCCATTCACACACTGACTGCTCTCTCCCAGCCTGACTGTCCCCATTCACACACTGACTGCTCTCTCTCCTAGCCTGACTGTCCCCATTCACACACTGACTGCTCTCTCTCCCAGCCTGACTGTCCCCATTCACACACTGACTGCTCTCTCCCAGCCTGACTGTCCCCATTCACACACTGACTGCTCTCTCTCCTAGCCTGACTGTCCCCATTCACACACTGACTGCTCTCTCCCAGACTGACTGTCCCCATTCACACACTGACTGCTCTCTCCCAGCCTGACTGTCCCCATTCACACACTGACTGCTCTCTCTCCTAGCCTGACTGTCCCCATTCACACACTGACTGCTCTCTCTCCCAGCCTGACTGTCCCCATTCACACACTGACTGCTCTCTCCCAGCCTGACTGTCCCCATTCACACACTGACTGCTCTCTCTCCTAGCCTGACTGTCCCCATTCACACACTGACTGCTCTCTCCCAGCCTGACTGTCCCCATTCACACACTGACTGCTCTCTCTCCCAGCCTGACTGTCCCCATTCACACACTGACTGCTCTCTCCCAGCCTGACTGTCCCCATTCACACACTGACTGCTCTCTCTCCTAACCTGACTGTCCCCATTCACACACTGACTGCTCTCTCTCCCAGCCTGACTGTCCCCATTCACACACTGACTGCTCTCTCTCCTAACCTGACTGTCCCCATTCACACACTGACTGCTCTCTCTCCCAGCCTGACTGTCCCCATTCACACGCTGACTGCTCTCTCTCCCAGCCTGACTGTCCCCATTCACACACTGACTGCTCTCTGTCCCAGCCTGACTGTCCCCATTCACACACTGACTGCTCTCTCTCCTAACCTGACTGTCCCCATTCACACACTGACTGCTCTCTCTCCCAGCCTGACTGTCCCCATTCACACACTGACTGCTCTCTCTCCCAGCCTGACTGTCCCCATTCACACACTGACTGCTCTCTCTCCCAGCCTGACTGTCCCCATTCACACACTGACTGCTCTCTCTCCCAGCCTGACTGTCCCCATTCACACACTGACTGCTCTCTCTCCCAGCCTGACTGTCCCCATTCACACACTGACTGCTCTCTCCCAGCCTGACTGTCACCATTCACACACTGACTGCTCTCTCTCCCAGCCTGACTCTCCACATTCACACACTGACTGCTCTCTCTCCTAACCTGACTGTAGCCATTCACACACTGACTGCTCTCTCTCCCAGCCTGACTGTCCCCATTCACACACTGACTGCTCTCTCCCAGCCTGACTGTCCCCATTCACACACTGACTGCTCTCTCTCCCAGCCTGACTGTCCCCATTCACACACTGACTGCTCTCTCTCCCAGCCTGACTGTCCCCATTCACACACTGACTGCTCTCTCTCCCAGCCTGACTGTCCCCATTCACACACTGACTGCTCTCTCCCAGCCTGACTGTCACCATTCACACACTGACTGCTCTCTCTCCCAGCCTGACTGTCCCCATTCACACACTGACTGCCCTCTCTCCTAACCTGACTGTCCCCATTCACACACTGACTGCTCTCTCTCCCAGCCTGACTGTCCCCATTCACACACTGACTGCTCTCTCCTAACCTGACTGTCCCCATTCACACACTGACTGCTCTCTCTCCCAGCCTGACTGTCCCCATTCACACACTGACTGCTCTCTCTCCCAGCCTGACTGTCACCATTCACACACTGACTGCTCTCTCTCCCAGCCTGACTGTCCCCATTCACACACTGACTGCTCTCTCTCCCAGCCTGACTGTCACCATTCACACACTGACTGCTCTCTCTCCCAGCCTGACTGTCTCCATTCACACACTGACTGCTCTCTCTCCTAGCCTGACTGTCTCCATTCACACACTGACTGCTCTCTCCTAGCCTGACTGTCCCCATTCACACACTGACAACTCTCTCTCCCAGCCTGACTGTCCCCATTCACACACTGACTGCTCTCTCCTAGCCTGACTGTCCCCATTCACACACTGACTGCTCTCTGTCCTGACCTATCTATTTTCCCGCGGTGCTCCCCACAGTCACTCCCACTGTTACTTTGTGTATTTCTGCTGTTTTTTCCTGATTTGATTGTGAAGCAGAACCAGCTCCAGCTTTGATCTCCTTTATTTCAGGAATTGACAGGAATTTTGGCGTTGATGTGACGAGGGGGTGATGTGTCGATGGGGAGAATGTTTTGTGTTGGGATGGGTTTGAAAGGTTACAGGAATGAGGAAGTTGTTTTTACGGATAGTTATTCCTGGAATTCTCAGACTCACAGAATCATACAATTTACAGTGCAGAAGGAGGCCATTCAGCCCATCGAGTCTGCACCGGCTTTTGGAAAGAGCACCCACTTAATCCCACACCTCCACCCTATCCCCGTAACCCAGTAAACCCACTTAACCTTTTTGGACGCTAAGGGTAATTTATCATGGCCAATCCACCTAACCTGCACGTCTTTGGACTGTGGGAGGAAACCGGAGCACCCGGAGGAAACCCACGCACACATGGGGAGAACGTGCAGACTCCGCACAGACAGTGACCCAAGCCGGGAATCAAACCTGGGACCTTGGCGCTGTGAAGCAACTGTGCTAACCACTGTGCTACCGTGCTTGACTCACGGACACAGTCTGTCCAGAATCTGCACTGTGCTCCCAACACAACCAATCATTCCCTGTTCTGTCAAACCCCGAATGTGACAAAAACAAATTAAAATCCAGGAACCCCTCGAGGACAGAAATCCAATTTCTACAAAGAATCCAGTTAATGGGAAAAAGGTGCCTTTTAATTTGAAAGTGTTTCAGTGACAGGAGGGAGGGTAACCAGAGGGACACAGATTGAAGAGAATCAGGAAAAGAAGCAGAGGGGTAGATGAGGTGAATGTTTTTACACAGCGAGGTGTGAGGTGATTCATTTTGCTGGGACACATTTGAATGCGGATTACAGGGTTAACGGCAGGGTTCTGAAGAATGTGGAGGAGCAGAGAGATCTCGGAGTTCATGTCCACAGATCTCTGGAAGTTGCCACCCAAGTGGATAGAGCCGTGAAGAAGGCCGATAGTGTGTTAGCGTTTATTAACAGGGGGATTGAGTTTAAGAGCCGTGAGGTTATGCTGCAACTGTACAAGACCCTGGTGAGACCACATTTGGAGTATTGTGTGCAGGTCTGGTTACCTCATTATAGGAAGGATGTGGAAGCATTTGAAAAGGTGCAAAGGAGATTTACCAGGATGCTGCCTGGATTGGAGGGTAGGTCTTATGAGGAAAGGTTGAGGGAGCTAGGGCTTTTCTCATTGGAGCGGAGGAGGATGAGAGGTGACTTAATTGAGGTGTATAAGATAATGAGAGGAATTGATAGAGTGGACGTTCAGAGACTTTTTCCTCGGATGTTACAAGGGGGGCATAACTATAAGGTTCATGGTGGAAGATGGGATGTCAGAGGTAGGTTCTTTACTCAGAGAGTGATTGGGGCATGGAACGCACTCCCAGCTATGGTAGTGGAGTCGGACACTTGAGGAACTTTCAAGCGGTTATTGGATAGGCACATGGAGTGCACTAGAATGATTGGGAGTAGGTTGATTTGATCTTAGTTTCAGACTAGTTCAGCACAAGATCGGAGGTCGAAGGGCCTGTACTGGGCTGTACAGTTCTATGTTCGATGAGTTGTTGTGACCTGGAAGGTGCTGCCTGAAAGGGCGGTGGAAGCAGGTTCAATAATAACTTTCAAAAGGGATTTGCTAAATAATTGATGGGGAAACTGTAAAGGACGTGTTGCCAATCGGCACAGGAGTAATGTCGCCAATTAATAATGATGCTCTATAGAGTCGCCAGGTATCAAGTGATACCACCACAAGGCCTTACCGGATATCGATCAAAGGACCACACAACCAGTCAGTCAGTTCAAGTTCAAAGATGGTTTATTTACACACAAGGATTACTTCGACATGCAACACAAAACACTGCAAGTTAAACTACACCTAACAACTACAATAACCGATACTTAACTTCAGGGCAACCGGCTCTGTGCAGATGGACAAGGCCTTTGTCCGGATCTTGCGTGGCTGGGTGGAAGAAGTGGCTCTGTTTCTGCTGGGCTCATCCGTCTGGTAGCGATCGTTGGTCTTGAACTTGTCTGTCTGGTCGTTATGCTGCACTTGTGTTGGCACAGGCCGGGTCCAAGAGAGACCGAGCACACGGCTGTGTCTCTTCTTATCCCTCTGGGATTTCACGCTCTTTGGGGCGGTCCTTAACTTGGACCCAATAATTCGACAGGCTTCGATCACTGCCTTCGAGTTTGGCCAATAAAGGGGCGGGTGCCTTGATGGCTGGACGTGTCCTGAGCGGTCACTGACCTTGGCTGTTTGGGCTTTCTTAGCAAAGGGAGTGGCGCCGGTTAGACTGCCTCTGTATCGGTTACCTGAGTACAGTCCTTTTGTCCTGGGGAAATGGGACATTAGAATGCAAACGAGCGGGGGTTTCGATCGCGTCTCGCTATCTGGGTTGCAAATACACACACAAGCTCTGAGTGTGTCTCAGTCCTGGGTTGGCCATAATTCCCATGGTCCTTTGCAGGTGGCCATCTGAGATGGCTACAGACTCCAGGGAAAGAGCCGGGGAATGGGACAAATTGGATAGTTTTTTCACAAAGCTAGCACACACACGATGGGCTGAATGGCCTCTTTCTGACCTGAACGATTCTATGATTGATGATAATTGAGGCGATGATGAGGGGGAATCTCACAGCTCATCCCGGGACACAGTCTGGATTTGGGAATTGTTTCTGTTGAATGTTCGCCATCCAGTCATTTTAAATTCAATCATTATATCATTCCACAGGGTGTGGTGACATAGGGTCAGCTCCCGAGGTTCACTGTATATCTCTCTGTGTCCTGGGTCAGCTCCCGAGGTTCACTGTATATCTCACTCTGACCTGGGTCAGCTCCCGAGGTTCACTGTGTATCTCACTCTGTCCTGGGTCAGTTCCTGATTCTCAGTGCGTATCGCACTCTCTCCTGGGTCAGCTCCCGAGGTTCACTGTATATCTCACTCTGTCCTGGGTCAGTTCCTGATTCTCACTGTGTATCTCACTCTGTCCTGGGTCAGTTCCTGATTCTCACTGTGTATCTCACTCTGTCCTAGGTCAGTTCCTGATTCTCACTGTGTGTCTCACTCTGTCCTGGGTCAGTTCCTGATTCTCACTGTGTATCTCACTCTGTCCTAGGTCAGTTCCTGATTCTCACTGTGTGTCTCACTCTGTCCTGGGTCAGTTCCTGATTCACACTGTGTATCTCACTCTGTCCTGTGTCAACTCCTGATTCTCACTGTGTATCTCACTCTGTCCTGGGTCAGTTCCTGATTCTCACTGTGTATCTCACTCTGTCCTGGGTCAGTTCCTGATTCTCACTGAGTGTCTCACTCGTCCTGGGTCAGCTCCTGATTCTCACTGTGTATCTCACTCTGTCCTGGGTCAGTTCCTGATTCTCACTGAGTGTCTCACTCGTCCTGGGTCAGCTCCTGATTCTCACTGTGTATCTCACTCTGTCCTGGGTCAGTTCCTGATTCTCACTGTGTATCTCACTCTGTCCTGGGTCAGTTCCTGATTCTCACTGAGTGTCTCACTCGTCCTGGGTCAGCTCCTGATTCTCACTGTGTGTCTCACTCTGTCCTGGGTCAGCTCCTGATTCTCACTGTGTCTCTCACTCTGTCCTGAGTCAGTTTCTGATTCTCACTGTGTCTCTGACTCTGTCCTGGGTCAGCTCCTGATTCTCACTGTGTATCTCACTCTGTCCTGGGTCAGTTCCTGATTCGCACTGTGTATCTCACTCTGTCCTGGGTCAGTTCCTGATTCTCACTGTGTGTCTCACTCTGTCATGGGTCAACTCTTGGTTCTCACTGTGTCTCTCACTCTGTCCTGAGTCAGTTCCTGATTCTCACTGTGTATCTCACTCTGTCCTGGGTCAGTTCCTGATTCACACTGTGTATCTTACTCTGTCCTGGGTCAGTTCCTGATTCTCACTGTGTATCTCACTCTGTCCTGGGTCAGTTCCTGATTCTCACTGTGTATCTCACTCTGTCCTGGGTCAGTTCCTGATTCTCACTGTGTGTCTCACTCTGTCCTGGGTCAACTCTTGGTTCTCACTGTGTCTCTCACTCTGTCCTGAGTCAGTTCCTGATTCTCACTGTGTGTCTCACTCTGTCCTGGGTCAGTTCCTGATTCACACTGTGTATCTTACTCTGTCCTGGGTCAGTTCCTGATTCTCACTGTGTATCTCACTCTGTCCTGGGTCAGTTCCTGATTCTCACTGTGTATCTCACTCTGTCCTGGGTCAGTTCCTGATTCTCACTGTGTGTCTCACTCTGTCCTGGGTCAGCTCCTGATTCTCACTGTGTCTCTCACTCTGTCCTGAGTCAGTTTCTGATTCTCACTGTGTCACTCACTCTGTCCTGAGTCAGCTCCTGATTCTCACTGTATATCTCACTCTGTCCTGGGTCAGTTCCTGATTCTCATTCTGTAACTCACTCTGTCCTGGGTCAGTTCCTGATTCTCACTGTATATCTCACTCTGTCCTGGGTCAGTTCCGGATTCTCACTGTGTATCTCACTCTGTCCTTGGTCAGTTCCTGATTCTCACTGTGTATCTCACTCTGTCCTAGGTCAGTTCCTGATTCTCACTGTGGATCTCACTCTGTCCTGAGTCAGTTCCTGATTCTCACTGTATATCTCAATCTGTCCTGGGTCAGCTCCTGATTCTCACTGTGTATCTCACTCTGCCCTGGTTCAGTTCCTGATTCTCACTGTGTATCTCACTCTGTCCTGGGTCAGTTCCTCATTCTCACTGTGTATCTCACTCTGTCCTGGGTCAGTTCCTGATTCTCACTGTGTATCTTACTCTGTCCTGGGTGAGTTCCTGATTCTCACTGTGTATCTCACTCTGTCCTGGGTCAGTTCCTGATTCTCACTGTGTCTCTCACTCTGTCCTGAGTCAGTTTCTGATTCTCACTGTGTATCTCACTCTGCCCTGGGTGAGTTCCTGATTCTCACTGTGTATCTCACTCTGTCCTGGGTCAGTTCCTGATTCTCACTGTGTATCTCACTCTGTCCTGGGACAGATCCTGATTCTCACTGTGTATATCACTCTGTCCTGGGTCAGTTCCTGATTCTCACTGTGTATCTCACTCTGTCCTGGGTCAGTTCCTGATTCTCACTGTGTATCTCACTCTGTCCTGGGTGAGTTCCTGATTCTCACTGTGTATCTCACTCTGTCCTGGGTCAGTTCCTGATTCTCACTGTGTATCTCACTCTGTCCTGGGTCAGTTCCTGATTCTCACTGTGTATCTCACTCTGTCCTGGGACAGATCCTGATTCTCACTGTGTATATCACTCTGTCCTGGGTCAGTTCCTGATTCTCACTGTGTATCTCACTCTGTCCTGGGTCAGTTCCTGATTCTCACTGTGTATCTCACTCTGTCCTAGGTCAGTTCCTGATTCTCACTGTGTGTCTCACTCTGTCCTGGGTCAGTTCCTGATTCACACTGTGTATCTCACTCTGTCCTGGGTCAGTTCCTTATTCTCACTGTGTTTCTCACTCTGTCCTGAGTCAGCTCCTGATTCTCACTGTGCATCTCAATCTGTCCTGGGTCAGCTCCTGATTCTCACTGTGTATCTCACTCTGTCCTGAGTCAGTTCCTGATTCTCACTGTGTATCTCACTCTGTCCGGGGTCAGTTCTTGATTCTCACTGTATATCTCACTCTGTTCTGGGTCGGTTCCTGATTCTCACTGTATATCTCACTCTGTCCCGGGTCAGTTCCGGATTCTCACTGTGTATCTCACTCTTTCCTTGGTCAGCTCCTGATTCACACTGTGCATCTCACTCTGTCCTGGGTCAGTTCCTGATTCTCACTGTGTATCTCACTCTGTCCTGGGTCAGTTCCTGATTCTCACTGTGTATCTCACTCTGTCCTGGGTCAGTCCCTGATTCTCACTGTGTATCTCACTCTGTCCTGGGTGAGTTCCTGATTCTCACTGTGTATCTCACTCTGTCCTGGGTCAGTTCCTGATTCTCACTGTGTATCTCACTCTGTCCTGGGTCAGTTCCTGATTCTCACTGTGTATCTCACTCTGTCCTGGGTCAGTTCCTGATTCTCACTGTGTATCTCACTCTGTCATAGGTCAGTTCCTGATTCTCACTGTGTGTCTCACTCTATCCTGGGTGAGTTCCTGATTCTCACTGTGTATTTCACTCTGTCCTGGGTCAGTTCCTGATTCTCAGTGCGTATCGCACTCTCTCCTGGGTCAGCTCCCGAGGTTCACTGTATATCTCACTCTGTCCTGGGTCAGTTCCTGATTCTCACTGTGTATCTCACTCTGTCCTGGGTCAGTTCCTGATTCTCACTGTGTATCTCACTCTGTCCTAGGTCAGTTCCTGATTCTCACTGTGTGTCTCACTCTGTCCTGGGTCAGTTCCTGATTCTCACTGTGTCTCTCACTCTGTCCTGGGTCAGTTTCTGATTCTCACTGTGTCTCTCACTCTGTCCTGAGTCAGCTCCTGATTCTCACTGTATATCTCACTCTGTCCTGGGTCAGTTCCTGATTCTCATTCTGTAACTCACTCTGTCCTGGGTCAGTTCCTGATTCTCACTGTATATCTCACTCTGTCCTGGGTCAGTTCCGGATTCTCACTGTGTATCTCACTCTGTCCTTGGTCAGTTCCTGATTCTCACTGTGTATCTCACTCTGTCCTAGGTCAGTTCCTGATTCTCACTGTGGATCTCACTCTGTCCTGAGTCAGTTCCTGATTCTCACTGTATATCTCAATCTGTCCTGGGTCAGCTCCTGATTCTCACTGTGTATCTCACTCTGCCCTGGTTCAGTTCCTGATTCTCACGGTGTATCTCACTCTGTCCTGGGTCAGTTCCTGATTCTCACTGTGTATCTCACTCTGTCCTGGGTCAGTTCCTGATTCTCACTGTGTATCTTACTCTGTCCTGGGTGAGTTCCTGATTCTCACTGTGTATCTCACTCTGTCCTGGGTCAGTTCCTGATTCTCACTGTGTCTCTCACTCTGTCCTGAGTCAGTTTCTGATTCTCACTGTGTCTCTCACTCTGTCCTGGGTCAGCTCCTGATTCTCACTGTGTATCTCACTCTGTCCTGGGTCAGTTCCTGATTCTCACTGTGTATCTCACTCTGTCCTAGGTCAGTTCCTGATTCTCACTGTGTGTCTCACTCTGTCCTGGGTCAGTTCCTGATTCACACTGTGTATCTCACTCTGTCCTGTGTCAGCTCCTGATTCTCACTCTGTATCTCACTCTGTCCTGGGTCAGTTCCTGATTCTCACTGTGTATCTCACTCTGTCCTGGGTCAGTTCCTGATTCTCACTGTGTATCTCACTCTGTCCTGGGTCAGTTCCTGATTCTCACTGTGTATCTCACTCTGTCCTGGGTGAGTTCCTGATTCTCACTGTGTATCTCACTCTGCCCTGGGTGAGTTCCTGATTCTCACTGTGTATCTCACTCTGTCCTGGGTCAGTTCCTGATTCTCACTGTGTATCTCACTCTGTCCTGGGTCAGTTCCTGATTCTCACTGTGTATCTCACTCTGTCCTGGGACAGATCCTGATTCTCACTGTGTATATCACTCTGTCCTGGGTCAGTTCCTGATTCTCACTGTGTATCTCACTCTGTCCTGGGTCAGTTCCTGATTCTCACTGTGTATCTCACTCTGTCCTAGGTCAGTTCCTGATTCTCACTGTGTGTCTCACTCTGTCCTGGGTCAGTTCCTGATTCACACTGTGTATCTCACTCTGTCCTGGGTCAGTTCCTTATTCTCACTGTGTTTCTCACTCTGTCCTGAGTCAGCTCCTGATTCTCACTGTGCATCTCAATCTGTCCTGGGTCAGCTCCTGATTCTCACTGTGTATGTCAGTCTGTCCTGAGTCAGTTCCTGATTCTCACTGTGTATCTCACTCTGTCCTGGGTCAGTTCTTGATTCTCACTGTATATCTCACTCTGTTCTGGGTCGGTTCCTGATTCTCACTGTATATCTCACTCTGTCCCGGGTCAGTTCCGGATTCTCACTGTGTATCTCACTCTTTCCTTGGTCAGCTCCTGATTCACACTGTGTATCTCACTCTGTCCTGGGTCAGTTCCTGATTCTCACTGTGTATCTCACTCTGTCCTGGGTCAGTTCCTGATTCTCACTGTGTATCTCACTCTGTCCTGGGTCAGTCCCTGATTCTCACTGTGTATCTCACTCTGTCCTGGGTGAGTTCCTGATTCTCACTGTGTATCTCACTCTGTCCTGGGTCAGTTCCTGATTCTCACTGTGTATCTCACTCTGTCCTGGGTCAGCTCCTGATTCTCACTGTGTATCTCACTCTGTCCTGGGTCAGTTCCTGATTCTCACTGTGTATCTCACTCTGTCCTAGGTCAGTTCCTGATTCTCACTGTGTGTCTCACTCTATCCTGGGTGAGTTCCTGATTCTCACTGTGTATTTCACTCTGTCCTGGGTGAGTTCCTGATTCTCACTGTGTATCTCACTCTGCCCTGGGAGAGTTCCTGATTCTCACTGTGTATCTCACTCTGTCCTGGGTCAGTTCCTGATTCTCACTGTGTATCTCACTCTGTCCTGGGTCAGTTCCTGATTCTCACTGTGTATCTCACTCTGTCCTGGGTCAGATCCTGATTCTCACTGTGTATATCACTCTGTCCTGGGTCAGTTCCTGATTCTCACTGTGTTTCTCACTCTGTCCTGGGTCAGTTCCTGATTCTCACTGTGTATCTCACTCTGTCCTAGGTCAGTTCCTGATTCTCACTGTGTGTCTCACTCTGTCCTGGGTCAGTTCCTGATTCACACTGTGTATCTCACTCTGTCCTGTGTCAACTCCTGATTCTCACTGTGTATCTCACTCTGTCCTGGGTCAGCTCCTGATTCTCACTGTGTATCTCACTCTGTCCTGGGTCAGTTCCTGATTCACACTGTGTATCTCACTCTGTCCTGTGTCAACTCCTGATTCTCACTGTGTATCTCCCTCTGTCCTGAGTCAGTTTCTGATTCTCACTGTGTCTCTGACTCTGTCCTGGGTCAGCTCCTGATTCTCACTGTGTATCTCACTCTGTCCTGGGTCAGTTCCTGATTCTCACTGTGTATCTCACTCTGTCCTGGGTCAGTTCCTGATTCTCACTGTGTGTCTCACTCTGTCCTGGGTCAGCTCCTGATTCTCACTGTGTATCTCACTCTGTCCTGGGTCAGTTCCTGATTCTCACTGTGTGTCTCACTCTGTCCTGGGTCAGTTCCTGATTCTCACTGTGTGTCTCACTCTGTCCTGGGTCAGTTCCTGATTCTCACTGTGTGTCTCACTCTGTCCTGGGTCAGTTCCTGATTCACACTGTGTATCTTACTCTGTCCTGGGTCAGTTCCTGATTCTCACTGTGTATCTCACTCTGTCCTGGGTCAGTTCCTGATTCTCACTGTGTGTCTCACTCTGTCCTGGGTCAGTTCCTGATTCTCACTGTGTATCTCACTCTGCCCTGGGTGAGTTCCTGATTCTCACTGTGTATCTCACTCTGTCCTGGGTCAGTTCCTGATTCTCACTGTGTGTCTCACTCTGTCCTGGGTCAGTTCCTGATTCTCACTGTGTATCTCACTCTGCCCTGGGTGAGTTCCTGATTCTCACTGTGTATCTCACTCTGTCCTGGGTCAGTTCCTGATTCTCACTGTATATCTCACTCTGTCCTGAGTCAGTTCCTGATTCTCACTGTGTATCTCACTCTGCCCTGGGTGAGTTCCTGATTCTCACTGTGTATCTCACTCTGTCCGTGGTCAGTTCCTGATTCTCACTGTGTATATCACTCTGTCCTGGGTCAGTTCCTGATTCTCACTGTGTGTCTCTCTGTCCTGGGTCAGTTCCTGATTCTCACTGTCTATCTCGCTCTGTCCTGGGTCAGTTCCTCATTCACACTGTGTATCTCACTCTGTCCTGGGTCAGTTCCTGATTCTCACTGTATATCTCACTCTGTCCTGGGTCAGTTCCTGATTCTCACTGTATATCTCACTCTGTCCTGGGTCAGTTCCTGATTCTCACTGTGTATCTCACTCTGTCCTGAGTCAGCTCCTGATTCTCACTCTGCCCTGGGTCAGTTCCTGATTCTCACTGTGTATCTCACTCTGTCCTGGGTCAGTTCCTGATTCTCACTGTGTGTCTCACTCTGTCCTGGGTCAGTTCCTGATTCTCACTGTGTATCTCGCTCTGTCCTGGGTCAGTTCCTCATTCACACTGTGTATCTCACTCTGTCCTGGGTCAGTTCCTGATTCACACTGTGTTTCTTACTCTGTCCTGGGTCAGTTCCTGATTCTCACTGTGTATCTCACTCTGTCCTGGGTCAGTTCCTGATTCTCACTGTGTTTCTCACTCTGTCCTGGGTCAGCTCCTGATTCTCACTGTGTATCTCACTCTGTCCTGGATCAGCTCCTGATTCTCACTGTGTATCTCACTCTGTTCCGGGTCAGCTCTGGGACTCAGTGCCTCTGTCCCGGGACAGTGTGGGTGAGGTTTAATCACGAGGGAACCAGATTACACACACTAGTCAGAGAGCCGCTGCTGGAAACCCTGGAGAATGATAAAGTTTCTCAATGTGCTCAGATTGAATCTATCAATCCCGGCTTTGTAAAGAAAGATTTTCACACATTCCCTGAGAATCACCGCCTGGAGTCCGGACTCAGAGTCTGAGAGACAAGTTGTCTTTTTAGTCCAGACTCCCCTTTGAGAGCCTCACAGGTCAGGGTGAGGAATCTGTGACCTGTGAAGGTGCTGAGCTCTCGGAGAATGGTCAGTGACACATTCACACTCAACATTCGATGGCACTTGAGAGACAGATTCAGCTGAGGGGTCAGCCGGACATCAGTCTGACTGCTGATTCTAGAAGGTTCTGTGTTCAGATCCCACTCCAGAAAGCAGGTTTCAAAGATCAACGCCGTCTCCAGTTTGGAAAGAGACAAGGTTACCTTGATAAGAAATCATTTCCTCTCTCAAACACACACAGATATATTTAATCCTGGGTAAAGTTTAGGAACAAGCTTTCTAAAATATTAATCTCTAATCCCATCGTTCATTGTGATGGTAAAGGATTGGATTTTAAATCACTGAATATTTTCCAGCAATAGGAGAATTTTGCTGAATATTTTCTCCAAATGTCTGTTTAAGATCTTGTTCAGTTCGATTGTAATGTTAGAATCACCAGTTTTACATTACATCGACATAACAAATTTAATCAAGACCAGAGCACAATTGCGTAAAAGAGCGATAAATTAGACAGGAAACGATATCTAAAACTGTCTGTGGATCATCAACACAAGAGACAGAGACCAAGAAATTAATCCTCTTAAAATAACTCAATCATCCTCCCCGCTCATAAATATCCATCATTTCTTGCAAATTAATTTGATTCCTTCTCCAAATTCCTGATCTAAGCCCTCCTCCAATATCTAATCTCTCTGATATCACAAATAGAAAAATCTGATCCTCTTGCCCCGATATGAAATCTCGGTAATCAGCTGTGTTCAGCGGTGTCTCAAAGTCCCCAATCTTTGCTCCTTCTGTCTCCTGCTGGATTCAGATGTTGTAAAGTGTTTTCTGTTGAATGTCTCCCGAGATTTTGGAATGAAAGATTTCTCGCTGCTGATGTGTCAGAGGTCAGGCAGGTCCAGCATTCCAAACCAGGAACATTTTCCCAACAGAAACCTCCAATCAAAGCGGATCCCACACTTTCTCACTTTACTCCTTGGGATGTACAGCTCGAAACCTCTTTCTGACCAATGACTCCATCATGAGAATATGGGCAATGTTACAATCCATAGCAGACCCCAACATTTGCTATGATAATGGACAGGAACCTTAGTCACTTTTTAAATATTTGTAAAACATTGACTAAAGGAGTCTGTTCCAGGAGTGATACCATGCGCAAATAGGGATAGAGTTTATTAAGACAAACTATTATTGACACAGTATTAAAATACCTCAACATCACAGAAATATATCTCAGTTAAACAATGCTTAACAATAAAAAGAAACACTTTAATTCCTAACTGACACCTTCTTTATCTCCAATTAAGCAAAACCCTTCTCAGGTCAAAAACTTCTTTCAAATAACGTTAGAGAACACAGGATGGCTTGTCAGCCTCTGGATAAAGAGTTCTTTTGAAAAGCTGCTTGAAAGAGAGAGAGCGAGAGAGCCTATCAGGAAACAGTCTGCATATTCTTGTCTGTGTCACACTATTGTGCAATGTGTCACACTATCGGGGCAGCACATTAGCACAAGTGGATAGAACATAGAACATAACATAGAAAATACAGCACAGAACAGGCCCTTCGGCCCACGATGTTGTGCCGAACCTTTGTCCTAGATTAATCATAGATTATCATTGAATTTACAGTGCAGAAGGAGGCCATTCGGCCCCTTGAGTCTGCACCAGCTCTTGGAAAGAGCACCCTACCCAAACTCAACACCTCCACCCAACACCAAGGGCAATTTGGACATTAAGGGCAATTTATCATTGGCCAATTCACCTAACCCGCACATCTTTGGACTGTGGGAGGAAACCGGAGCACCCGGAGGAAACCCACGCAGACACGGGGAGGACGTGCAGACTCCGCACAGACAATGACCCAAGCTGGAATCGAACCTGGGACCATGGATCTGTGAAGCAATTGTGCTATCCACAATGCTACCGTGCTGCCCTTAAGAACAAATAAATCTACACTATATCATTTTCCCGTAATCCATGTACCTATCCAACAGCTGCTTGAAGGTCCCTAATAGCACTGTGGCTTCACAGCGCCAGGGTTTCAGGTTCGATTCCCCGCTGGGTCACTATCTGTGTGGAGTCTGCACGTTCTCCCCATGTCTGCGTGGGTTTCCTCCGGGTGCTCCGGTTTCCTCCCACAGTCGAAAGATGTGCAGGTTAGGTGGATTGGCCAAAATAAATTGCCCTTAGTGACCAAAAAGCTTAGGAGGGGTTATTGGGTTATGGGGATAGGGTGGAAGTGAGGGTTTAAGTGGGTCGGTGCAGACTCGATGGGCCGAATGGCCTCCTTCTGCACTGTATGTTCTATTACATTGCTTAACCTGACAGCCCTTTGCAAATGCTGTTGTTCAGCACTCAGCTTCCGGACACTTACTAGTCATCTCCCTGCTACAGCCCTGGCTCCTCCCATAATAATAATAATCTTTATTGTCACAAGTCGGCTTACATTAGCACATGCACTAGTACAGACTGTGTTATGATATAATAGCTGCCACGGAGACTTGGTTGAGTGAGGGATAGGATTGGTAGCTCAACATCCCAGGAAATAGAATCTTCAGGCAAGACAGAGGAGAGGGTAAAAGAGGAGGAAGCATTGCATTATTAGTTAAGGAGTCAGTGACTGCAGTAAGGAGAGATGATATCTTGGAAGGGGCATCAAAAGAAGATTTGTGGGTAGAGCTTAGGAAAGAAAAAGGGACAGCCACATTACTAGGTGTTTATTATCGACCCCCAGATAGTCAGTGGGAAATTGAGGGGCAAATATGTGCCCAATTCGCGGAGGGGTGTAAACATAATAAGAGGGTAATTATATTAGGTGATTGCAACTTTCCCACCAGTCCCCCTTAGACATAACAGAAGCCGCCTCAGCCAGCGGCATAGATCCCGGCCGAGTGTGGCGGCGCTGGACACAGTCCGCAGCCAGCACGTCGGCTCAGACCGCACGTGGCCCGCGCGGCCGGGAACTCGGCCCATCGGTGGTGAGTCGATAATGTGCCAACGGCGCTGAAACAGCGCGTGTCACGATGATGCCATTTTAGCTGGGGACTGAGCATGGCAGACAGGCGTCAAACTGGCGCCGGCCCCAATTTCGGCATTGGAGTCCATCCTCCACCTGAACACCGAACACAATTCTGTCGTCGGGCGACGGAGAATCCCGCCCTCTATCTCCACTTGGAGAGGCAAGGTTTGATCAGGGATTGACAGCATGGCTTTGTCAGAGGGAGGGCATGCCTAACAAATTTGATTGAATTTTGTGAGCATGTAACCAAGTATGGATGAGGGTAGTGTAGTTGATGTAGTTTACATGGATTTCAGCAAAGCCTTTGACAAAGTCCCACTTGGGAGATTTATTGAGAAGGTAAATGTACATGGGATACACAAGGTGGATTCATAATTGGCTTAGGGGTAGGAGACAGAGGGGTATGAAAGTGTCTGGAAGCCAGTGAGCAGTGGCGAACCACAGGGATCTGTGCTAGGTCCCTATTGTTCGTTCATTTATATAAATGACATAGATGACGATGTGGGGGGGGGGGGATCAGTAAGTTTGCGGATGACCGGAAGATTGGCCGGGTGGTTAACAGTGAGGTTGAGTGTCTTGGGTTGCAGGAAGATGGAGGTCAAATTGGTGGATATGTGGCAGATGGAATTTAACCCTGTAAAGTGTGAGGTGATACACTTTGGAAGGAGTAATGTGAGAAGGAAATATTCAATGAAAGGCCTGACACTGGGGAGTTCCAAATAACAAAGGGACCTTGGAGTCTTTGTCCATAGACCTCGGAAGGCAGAAGGGCAGGGTAATAGGGAGGTGAAAAAGGCATGTGGGACACTTGCTTTATCAATCAAGGCGTAGATTACAAAAGCAGGGAGGTCCTGTTGGAGTTGTATAGAACTTTGGTGAGGCCACAGCTGGAGCACTGTGTGCAGTTCTGGTCGCCACATTATAGGAAGGATGTGATTGCACTGGAAGGGGTGCAGAGGAGATTCACCAGGATGTTGCCTGGGATGGAACATTGAAGTTATGAAGAGAGGTTGGATAGGTTTGGGTTGTTTTCTCTGGAGCAAAGAAGACTGAGGGGCGACCTGATCGAGGTGGACAAGGTTCTGAGGGGCATGGACCGGGTGGATAGGGAGCAGCTGTTCCCCTTATTTGAAGGGTCAGTTATGAGGGGGACACAAGTTAATAGTGAGGGGTGGATGGTTGAGGGGGGATTTGAGGAAAAGTATTTTTACCCAGAGGGTGGTGAGGGTCTGGAGCGCACTGCCTGGGAGGGTGGTCGAGGCGGGTTGCCACACATCCTTTAAAAAGTATCTGGATGAGCACTTGGCACGTCAAAACATTCAAGATGTGGAGATGCCGGCATTGGACTGGGGTGAGCACAGTAAGAAATCTTACAACACCAGGTTAAAGTCCAACAGGTTTGTTTCGAATCACTAGCTTTCGGAGCGCTGCTCCTTCCTCAGGTAAATGAAGGAGCAGTGCTCCGAAAGCGAGTGATTTGAAACAAACCGGCTGGACTTTAACCTGGTGTTGTAAGACTTCTTACATAACATTCAAGGCCAGGGGCCAAGTGCTGGCAAGTGCAATTAGGCAGACAGGTCAGGTGTCTTTCATGCATCAGTGCAGACTCGATGGGCCGAAGGGCCTCTTCTGCACTGTTGTATTCTCCGATTCTGTGAAAGGGATAAAAAAAATGCCTAAGTGAAAGGGAAAATTGTCTTTGCTTCTGATAATGGTTCTGAGCACACATTCTGCACAGTGAGCTTTTAGATTAAAGCCTCGGATTTGTAGCCTGTACTGGTCTTTTCTGCAGTTCGAAAATATTGTACTCACAACATTCCTGGATCAATAGGCAGCTAAGAGGTTAGCGAGGGTAGGCCTAAATGGGTCATTTTCTGGTAGCCAGGATGTGATGATGATGTGACACAGGGATCAGTTTCGGTGTCGCAAGTTTTTATAATTTATATAAATGATTTGGATGAAGGGGCTGAATGTACGGTTTTAAATCTGGTGACAACACAAAGATAGGTAGGAGAGTAAATTTGGGCAGCACAGTGGCGCAGTGGGTTAGCACTGCAGCCTCACGCCGCCGTGGTCCCAGGTTCGATCCCGGCACTGGGTCACTGTCCGTGGGGAGTTTGCACATTCTCCCCATGTCTGCGTGAGTTTCGGCCCCACTACCCAAAGATGTGCAGGGTAGGTGGATTGGCCACGCTAAATTGCCCCTTAATTGGAAAAAATTAATTGGGTACTCTAAATTTATTTTAAAAAGGAGTAAATTGTGAAGAGCACATAAGGAAGCTACAAAGTGACAGAGATGGGTTAAGTGAGTGGGAAAAGATCTGGAAAAATGTGGACAAATGTGAAATTATCATTTTTGGCAGGAAGAATAAAAAATAAACATTATCCAAATGGTGCGAGATTGCAGAACTCTGAGGTGCAGAGGGACCTGGGTGTCCCAGTGCAGTGTTGTTCAAACTTTTTTTCCCGGGATGCACTTTTACCAACCAGCTGACCTTTGCGACCCACACCGGCTGACCTTTGCGACCCACACCGGCTGACCTTTGCGACCACACCAGCTGACCTTTACGACCCACACCAGCTGACCTTTGCGACCCACACCGGCTGACCTTCGGGACCCACACCAGCTGACCTTTGCGACCCACACCGGCTGACCTTCGGGACCCATGCAACCCAAACTTCACGACACAACATTTTTGTTTCCCTTTAATGCAACAGATGAGCCTGTTTGGTCCTGACGATTTCATTCTGCTGAGGACTTCAGCTGAACATCTAAGTTCTCACTGCATCCTCTGAAAAGAATCAAGCAGTTTGTCCTCAAACCTGCCATCTTGGCAGCATGGCAGCACAGTGGTTAGCACTGTTGCTTCACCGCACCAGGGTCCCAGGTTCGATTCCCGGCTTGGGTCACTGTCTGTGTGGAGTCTGCACGTTCTCCCCGTGTGTGCGTGGGTTTCCTCCGGGTGCTCCGGTTTCCTCCCACAGTCCAAAGATGTGCATAGAACATAGAACGATACAGCGCAGTACAGGCCCTTCAGCCCACAATGTTGCACCGAAACAAAAGCCATCTAACCTACACTATGCCATTATCATCCATATGTTTATCCAATAAACTTTTAAATGCCCTCAATGTTGGTGAGTTCACTACTGTTGCAGGTAGGGCATTCCACGGCCTCACTACTCTTTGCGTAAAGAACCTACCTCTGACCTCTGTCCTATATCTATCACCCCTCAGTTCAAAGCTATGTCCCCTCGTGCCAGCCATTTCCATCCGCGGGAGAAGGCTCTCACTGTCCACCCTATCTAACCCCCTCTTCATTTTGTATGCCTCTATTAAGTCTCCTCTTAACCTTCTTCTCTCCAATGAAAACAACCTCCAGTCCATCAGCCTTTCCTCATAAGATTTTCCCTCCATACCAGGCAACATCCTGGTAAATCTCCTCTGCACCCGTTCCAAAGCCTCCACGTCCTTCCGATAATGCGGTGACCAGAACTGTACGCAATACTCCAAATGCGGCCGCACCAGAGTTTTGTACAGCTGCAACATGACCTCCCGACTCCGGAACTCAATCCCTCTACCAATAAAGGCCAACACTCCATAGGCCTTCTTCACAACCCTATCAACCTGGGTGGCAACTTTCAGGGATCTATGTACATGGACACCTAGATCCCTCTGCTCATCCACACTTCCAAGAACTTTACCATTAGCCAAATATTCCGCATTCCTGTTATTCCTTCCAAAGTGAATCACCTCACACTTCTTTACATTAAACTCCATTTGCCACCTCTCAGCCCAGCTCTGCAGCTTATCTATATCCCTCTGTAACCTGCTACATCCTTCCACACTGTCGACAACACCACCGACTTTAGTGTCGTCTGCAAATTTACTCACCCACCCCTCTGCGCCTTCCTCTAGGTCATTGATAAAAATGACAAACAGCAACGGCCCCAGAACAGATCCTTGTGGTACGCCACTTGTAACTGAACTCCATTCTGAACATTTCCCATCAACCACCACCCTCTGTCAATTTCTGATCCACATCTCTAAATCTCCCTCAATCCCCAGCCTCCGTATTTTCTGCAATAGCCTACCGTGGGGAACCTTATCAAACGCTTTACTGAAATCCATATACACCACATCAACTGCTCTACCCTCGTCTACCTGTTCAGTCACCTTCTCAAAGAACTCGATAAGGTTTGTGAGGCATGACCTACCCTTCACAAAGCCATGCTGACTATCCCTGATCATATTATTCCTATCTAGATGATTATAAATCTTGTCTCTTATAATCCTCTCCAAGCCTTTACCCACTACAGACGTGAGGCTCACCGGTCTATAGTTGCCGGGGTTGTCTCTGCTCCCCTTTTTGAACAAAGGGACCACATTTGCTATCCTCCAGTCCTCTGGCACTATTCCTGTAGCCAATGATGACATAAAAATCAAAGCCAAAGGTTCAGCAATCTCTTCCCTGGCCTCCCAGAGAATCCTAGGATAAATCCCATCAGGCCCTGGGGACTTATCTATTTTCAGCCTGTCCAGAATTGCCAACACCTCTTCCCTACGTACCTCAATGCCATTTATTCTAATAGCCTGGGTCTCAGCATTCTCCTCCACAACATTATCTTTTTCCTGAGTGAATACTGACGAAAAATATTCATTAGTATCTCGCCTATCTCTTCAGACTCCACACACAACTTCCCATCCCTGTCCTTGACTGGTCCTACTCTTTCCCTAGTCATTCGCTTATTCCTGACATACCTATAGAAAGCTTTTGGGTTTTCCTTGATCCTACCTGCCAAATAACTGTGCAGGTCAGGTGCTTTAGCCTTGGTGTCCAAAAAGGTTAAAGGTTAGGTTCGGTTGCGGGGATAGGGTGGAGGCGTGGTCTTAAGTAGGGTGCTGTTTACAAAGGCCAGTGCAGACTCGATGGGCTGAATGGCCTCCTTCTGCACTGTAAATCCTATAATTCTATGATTCTTCAAAATGCCTTTGAAGTTTTGAGGGTTTAAATCGTTAATTTGCCAGTACTTCCCTGCATATAATACACATGGGCTTTACATCCTGATTGGCATTGGCAGAATTAATAGAACCATACTTCAATAAATCATCTTTATACTACTTGGATCTCGATTTTAGCTTCTTCTTAATGGGTTATTGATCAGAGACCCTGGAGCTCACACCAGCTCTGCTTTGTCCTGCTACAGACTCTCCTGGGCAGCTCTCTCCAGCACTGCTTTGTCCTGTTGTGGACTCTCCTGGGCAGCTCTCTCCAACACTGCTTTGTCCTGCTACAGACTCTCCTGGGCAGCTCTCTCCAGCACTGCTTTGTCCTGCTACAGACTCTCCTGTGCAGCTCACACCAGCACTGCTTTGTCCTGCTACAGACTCTCCTGGGCAGCTCACGCCAACACTGCTTTGTCCTGCTACAGACTCTCCTGGGCAGCTCTCTCCAGCACTGCTTTGTCCTGTTGTGGACTCTCCTGAGCAGCTCTCTCCAGCACTGCTTTGTCCTGCTACAGACTCTCCTGCGCAGCTCACACCAGCACTGCTTTGTCCTGCTACAGACTCTCCTGGGCAGCTCACACCAACACTGCTTTGTCCTGCTACAGACTCTCCTGGGCAGCTCTCTCCAGCACTGCTTTGTCCTGCTACAGACTCTCCTGCGCAGCTCACACCAGCACTGCTTTGTCCTGCTACAGACTCTCCTGGGCAGCTCACACCAACACTGCTTTGTCCTGCTACAGACTCTCCTGGGCAGCTCTCTCCAGCACTGCTTTGTCCTGCTACAGACTCTCCTGGGCAGCTCACACCAGCACTGCTTTGTCCTGTTGTGGACTCTCCTGAGCAGCTCTCTCCAGCACTGCTTTGTCCTGCTACAGACTCTCCTGGGCAGCTCTCTCCAGCACTGCTTTGTCCTGCTACAGACTCTCCTGGGCAGCTCACACCAGCACTGCTTTGTCCTGTTGTGGACTCTCCTGAGCAGCTCTCTCCAGCACTGCTTTGTCCTGCTACAGATTCTCCTGCGCAGCTCACACCAGCTCTGCTTTGTCCTGCTACAGACTCTCCTGGGCAGCTCACACCAACACTGCTTTTCCTGCTACAGACTCTCCTGCGCAGCTCACACCAGCACTGCTTTGTCCTGCTACAGATTCTCCTGCGCAGCTCACACCAGCTCTGCTTTGTCCTGCTACAGACTCTCCTGGGCAGCTCTCTCCAGCACTGCTTTGTCCTGCTACAGATTCTCCTGCGCAGCTCACACCAGCTCTGCTTTGTCCTGCTACAGACTCTCCTGGGCAGCTCACACCAGAACTGCTGTGTCCTGCTACAGACTCTCCTGGGCAGCTCTCTCCAGCACTGCTTTGTCCTGCTACAGACTCTCCTGTGCAGCAGACACTAGCACTGCTTTGTCCTGCTACAGACTCTCCTGGGCAGCTCACACCAGCTCTGCTTTTCCTGCTACAGACTCTCCTGGGCAGCTCACACCAACACTGCTTTGTCCTGCTACAGACTCTCCTGCGTAGCTCTCTCCAGCACTGCTTTGTCCTGCTACAGACTCTCCTGTGCAGCAGACACTAGCACTGCTTTGTCCTGCTACAGACTCTCCTGGGCAGCTCACACCAGCTCTGCTTTGTCCTGCTACAGACTATCCTGTGCAGCTCACACCAGCTCTGCTTTGTCCTGCTACAGACTCTCCTGCGCAGCTCACACCAGCACTGTTTTGTCCTGCTACAGACTCTCCTGCGTAGCTCTCTCCAGCACTGCTTTGTCCTGCTACAGACTCTCCTGGGCAGCTCACACCAACACTGCTTTGTCCTGCTGCAGACTCTCCTGAACAGCTCTCTCCAGCACTGCTTTGTCCTGCTACAGACTCTCCTGCGTAGCTCTCTCCAGCACTGCTTTGTCCTGCTGCAGACTCTCCTGAACAGCTCACACCAGCACTGCTTTGTCCTGGTGTGGACTCTCCTGGGAAGCTCTCTCCAGCAGGTTCAGTTGTGAGATCCTGGCCTGTTTGTGTCTCTGGTGAAGAGGATGTTTGTCCTTGAGGGAGAATCTAGAACTCGGGGACATTGTTTAAAACCAAGGGGTCACCCATTTAAGATCGAGATGCGAAGAAATATTTTTTGTCTCAGATTGTCAGCGAGTGTCTGGAACTCTCGTCCTCAAAGGGCAGTGGGAGCAAAATCTGTGAATGTTTGTCCGGCAGAGCTGGAGAGATTCCTGATTATCCAGGGGGTGAAAGGTTATCGGGGGTGTAGGCAATGTGGGGTTGAGGTTACAATCAGATCAGCAATGATCTTATTGAATGGGGGGAGCAGTCTCGAGGGGTGAGGGGGCAACACATTCCTAATTCTGTCTGCTTGTGTGTCATCAATTCACTGTTTAAACCTACTAAATCTTTACAACCTCACAACAATTTTTATTGTTCATCTAAATCCTCACATAAAGACATTCCGAATGTTCCAGTCCAACATCCCAGTGTGTGAATGAATATTGTTCAGTTTGTGTCACTCATTACACAGCCCAGTGACTGAGTGCACATCGCTGTGTTTCTCTCTCACTATACACCATGATCTTTACAATATACTCTCATTAACCATCATTGTCTGGAACTTGCACTCAGAGAAATAAAACATTTATCATGGAATCCTGGAAAACAGTGGGGATTATCCAATAGGTAATGATTGTAATAAATTGTGACCAACACACTCTGTTATTTAAAGTTAACACTGGAATATCTCAATCTCGACAAACCAGAACAGAGTGATTGATGGGATCAGACCAACAGTGAGAACATTGTCTGAAAATTAACCTTGTCTTATTCCAGTAATTAGGAGTGTGATGGAATACCCTCCACTTGCCTGGATGAGTGCAGCTCCAACAACAGTCAAAACGCTCAACAAAGCATTTGTCGAGCAGCCCTGCTTGATTAGCACCCCTGTCATGTGAGAGTACCGTTAAGAAATGGGTGTTTCGGACGGCATGTGGCGCAGTGGATAGCACAAAGGATAAATGGGTGTTTATAAATGGGTGTGTATATAAATATCTGCAGTGAGAGTACCTTTAAGAAATGGGTGTTTATTACTGCAGTGATGTCAGAGAGTGGGTGGAGCTGGGCTGTCTGTCAGCTTTTTACTTTTGTTTTTGAGCAGACTGCAGGGTGTGTTTTAGTTTCGTTTTCAGAGCTGGATAGCTGCAGTCACAGCCAGAAGGTGTATGAATCTCTCTCTGTAATCTAAAGACTGTAAATCGATCCTGGTGATTTAAAACTAATAACAGTAGTGACTTCAACCAAATGTGCTTCTGCTAAAAGTTTTGTTTTTAAGTCGTATGGATGTTAAAAGGAAAGCTGAAAGGATTACTTAGTGTTGTATTCTTTGGGGGTTGTATTTGAATTAATGGTTGCTAAGATGTTCACTGTATGTTTTAAAAAGGTTAACTTAAGAATAAACATTGTTTTGCTTTAAAAAATACTTTTCCATTTCTGCTGTCCCACACCTGTAGAGTGGGCCGTGTGCTCCCCATACCACAGTCTATTAAACGTTGTGGGTCAGGTGAACTCCATGATACAATTTGGGGTTCTCTAAACCCTGGCCCATAACAACCCCGTCCACAAACATTCAAACCCCCCACCACCATCGACGCACCTTGGCAACAACACAGGACTACTTGAGTGGCAAACCGCCTAAACAGCAAGTGATAGACAAAGCTCAGCGATTCCACAACGAATGCATCAGATCTAAGCTCTGCAGTCCTGCCACATCCAGCCGTGAATAGTGGTGGACAATTAAACAACTCACTGGAGGAGGAGGCTCCACAAATATCCCCATCCTCAATGATGGAGGAGCCCAGCGCATCTGTGCAAAAGACAAGACTGAAGCATTCGCAACAATCTTCAGCCAGAAGTGCCGAGTGGATGATCCATCTCGGTCTCCTCCGGAGGTCCCCAGCATCACAGACGTTAGTGTAGCACACAAAGACTCACGAGAGACGAATAGAGATGAAGTCGATGAGGCTTTATTAAGCGTTACTTGTTCCCCGCAGTTCAATAACAGACTGGCCTGCGGGGGAGAACTCCTGGTTCTTATACTCCGCCTTCAGGGCGGAGCTAGAGGTCAACAGCCAACCAGGACCCGGGATCTGCAGCCAATGACATCACGGCTTCACAGTCCCACATGACCCCCAATGCATACTACCACATTCACCCCTTGTTAAAAATTAACCCGGCGGGGTGGTGCTTCGCATGGTGGTAAGGGTTTACAAGGCTGGTCCTGGGAGGAAATCTTTTGCATGTCATCACAGTATGTACAGGGTTTTTTTTTGTTTTGCACTATTTACAGTGGTCGTAAGGGGGGAAAGAAAAAGTTCTCGTTAAATTCCACAACATTGTAGTGTTACATCCATGCCACGAGTCGGTCGGGCGGTCTGGTTGTCCTTGTCGATCGCCTCGGCCCCGGTGGTGGTGCTTGTTCCCGTGTTGTCGTCTCCGGGAGCCTTACGGTTTCTGCTTCAGCTTCACTTCTGGTCGGACCTGGGAGGAGGACCGATCTTCCCGGGAAGGGGGCGGTGGCGGGGTGCGCCGGTGGCAGGAAGGGGGTGATTGGTGTCGGGAGGGGTGTGCGTGTTGCTGGCGGGCGCCAGATCTCGCAGGGAGACCGTGTCCTGTCGGCCGTCGGGGTACTCCACGTAGGCGTACTGCGGGTTCGAGTGGAGGAGGTGAACCCTCTCGACCAACGGGTCCGACTTGTGCGCCCGCACATGTTTTCGGAGCAATATGGGTCCTGGGGCCGCCAGCCAGGTCGGCAGCGACGTTCCAGAGGAGGACTTCCTGGGGAAGACAAGGAGGCGCTCATGAGGCGTTTGGTTAGTGGTGGTACACAGTAGCGACCGGATGGAGTGGAGAGCGTCCGGGAGGACCTCCTGCCACCGTGAAACTGGGAGGCCCCTGGACCGTAGGGCCAGTAGGACGGTCTTCCAGACCGTGCCGTTCTCCCTCTCTACTTGCCCGTTCCCCCGGGTGTTGTAGCTGGTCGTCCTGCTCGAGGCTATACCGTTGCTGAGCAGGAACTGGCGCAGCTCGTCACTCATGAAGGAGGACCCCCTGTCGCTGTGGACGTATGCGGGGCAACCGAACAGTGTGAATATGGTGTTCAGGGCTTTAATGACTGTGGCCGCGGTCATGTCAGGGCAGGGGATGGCGAAGGGGAAACGGGAGTACTCGTCCACCACATTCAGGAAGTATGTGTTGCGGTCGGTGGAGGGGAGGGGCCCTTTGAAATCCAGACTAAGGCGTTCAAAGGGACGGGAAGCCTTGATCAGGTGCGCTCCATCCGGCCTGAAAAAGTGCGGTTTGCACTCTGCGCAGATGTGGCAGTTCCTTGTGACTGTACGGACCTCCTCCACAGAGTAGGGGAGGTTGCGGGACTTTATAAAGTGGTAGAACCGAGTGACCCCCGGGTGGCAGAGGTCCTCGTGGAGGGTTTGGAGGCGGTTAATTTGTGCGTTGGCACATGTGCCGCGGGATTGGGCATCGGACGGCTCGTTCAGCTTTCCGGGACGGTACAGGATCTCATAGTTGAAGGTGGAGAGCTCGATCCTCCACCTTAAGATCTTGTCGTTTTTAATTTTGCCCCGCTGTGCATTATCGAACATGAAGGCTACCGACCGTTGGTCCGTGAGGAGAGTGAATCTCCTGCCGGCCAGGTAATGCCTCCAATGTCGCACAGCTTCCACTATGGCTTGGGCTTCCTTTTCCACTGAGGAGTGGCGGATTTCTGAAGCGTGGCGGGTTCGGGAGAAAAAGGCCACGGGTCTGCCCGCTTGGTTAAGGGTGGCCGTCAGAGCTACATTGGAGGCGTCGCTCTCGACCTGGAAGGGGAGGGACTCGTCGATGGCACGCATCGTGGCCTTTGCGATATCCGCTTTGATGCGGCTGAAGGCCTGGCAAGCCTCTGTCGACAGAGGGAAGGTCGTGGTCTGTATTAGGGGGGCGGGCCTTGTCTGCGTACTGGGGGACCCACTGGGCGTAATATGAGAAGAACCCCAGGCAGCATTTCAGGGCTTTTGAGCAGTGAGGGAGGGGAAATTCCATGAGGGGGCGCATGCGTTCGGGGTTGGGGCCTATTATCCCATTGCGCACTACATATCCCAAGATGGCTAGCCGATTGGTGCTAAAAACGCACTTGTCCTCGTTGTATGTGAGGTTCAAGGCTTTAGCGGTCTGGAGGAATTTTTGGAGGTTGGCGTCGTGGTCCTGCTGATCGTGGCCGCAGATGGTTACATTGTCGAGATACGGGAACGTGGCCTGCAACCCGTGTTGATCAACCATTCGGTCCATCTCTCGTTGGAAGACCGAGACCCCGTTTGTGACGCCAAATGGGACCCTTAGGAAGTGGTATAATCGCCCGTCTGCCTCGAAGGCTGTGTACTTGCGGTCACTTGGGCGGATGGGGAGCTGATGGTAGGCGGACTTGAGGTCCACGGTGGAGAAGACCTTATATTGGGCAATCCGATTGACCATGTCGGATATGCGGGGGAGAGGGTACGCATCTAGTTGTGTGTACCTGTTGATGGTCTGGCTATAGTCTATGACCATCCTTTGCTTCTCCCCTGTCTTTACTACTACCACCTGTGCTCTCCAGGGACTATTGCTGGCCTGGATTATGCCTTCCTTCAGTAGCCGCTGGTCTTCGGACCGAATGAATGTCCGGTCCTGGGCGCTGTACCGTCTGCTCCTAGTGGCGACGGGTTTGCAATCCGGGGTGAGGTTTGCAAACAAGGATGGGGGCTCAACCTTGAGGGTTGCGAGGCTGCAGATAGTGAGTGGGGGTATTGGGCCGCCGAATTGGAAGGTTAGGCTCTGCAGATTGCACTGGAAGTCTAATCCCAGTAATGTGGGGGCGCAGAGTTGGGGAAGGACGTAGAGCCTGTAGTTTTTAAACTCCCTCCCTTGCACCGTTAGGGTAACTATGCAGAAGCCTTTGATCTGTACGGAGTGGGATCCTGCAGCTAGGGAAATCTTTTGTGCACTGGGACGGATGATCAAAAAACAGCGTCTTACCGTGTTGGGGTGGATGAAGCTTTCTGTGCTCCCGGAGTCGACCAGGCATGGTGTCTCATGCCCGTTTATCAGCACCGTTGTTGTCGTCGTCTGGAGCGTCCGGGGCCGTGCTTGGTCCAGCGTCATTGAGGCCAGACGTGATCGTAGTGCTTGAACGTCTTCCTCGAATCCCGTGGAGCCGTCGACACTGGGGTCCGTTGTTGCCGTCCAAGATGGCGGCGGGGGTGAACAAAATGGCCGCCCCCATGCATTGCACAGGGCTGGGGGTCACAAGATGGCGGCAGGGGTGGACAAAATGGCCGCCCCCATGCGTCGCACAGGGCTGGGGGGTCCCAAGATGACGGCGCCCCTCCTCCCCTCATGGTGGCCGGGACCCAAAATGGCGGCGCCTGCGGGTCGCACATGGGGCGCTGGGGGGGGTTGGGGAGCGTTAGAAACGCGCAGGACTGCTCCTTCTCCTGGGACAGCGGCGACCTCCCGGGACCGGCACACAGCCGCGAAATGGCCCTTTTTCCCGCAGCTCTTGCAAATCGCTGCGCGAGCCGGGCAGCACTGCCGGGGGTGTTTCGCCTGGCCGCAGAAATAGAAGTGGGCTCCCCCGGGACGGCTTGGAGTCTGAACCGCGCAAGCCTGTGGGGTGGGGGGGGGGTTTGTCGCGACGGGGGTCCACGGACCCCAAGGGGCTGCCGCGCGGGCGTTTCGCGCGGCTACATCCAGGGAGGCTGCAAGGGCCCGTGCCTCTGAGAGTCCCAGCGACACTTTTTCCAAAAGTCTTTGGCGGATTTGGGGAGAGTTCATACCTGCGACAAAAGCATCGCGCATCAACATGTCCATGTGTTCAATCGCGTTTACCGGTGGGCAGCTGCAGGCCCGTCCCAAAATTAGCAGCGCGGCGTAGAATTCGTCCAGCGATTCTCCGGGACTTTGCCGTCTCATTGCGAGTTGGTAGCGTGCGTAGATCTGGTTCACTGGGCGAATATAGATGCTCTTTAGTGCTGCGAACGCCGTCTGGAAATCCTCTGCGTCTTCGATGAGAGGGAAAATTTCCGGGCTTACCCTCGAGTGCAGGACCTGTAGTTTCTGGTCTTCTGTGACCCGGCCGGGGGCCGTTCTGAGGTAGGCCTCGAAACAAGTCTGCCAGTGTTTGAAAACTGCTGCTGAGTTCACTGCGTTGGGGCTGATCCTCAGACATTCCGGGATGATCCTGAGCTCCATAGTCCTTTAAGCACGCTTAATAAATTGTAGCGCACAAAGACTCACAAGAGACGAATAGAGATGAAGTCGATGAGGCTTTATTAAGCGTGACTTGTTCCCCGCGGTTCAGTAACAGACTGGCCTGCGGGGGAGAACTCCTGGTTCTTATACTCCGCCTTCAGGGCGGAGCTAGAGGTCAACAGCCAACCAGGACCCGGGATCTGTCAGCCAATGACATCACGGCTTCACAGTCCCACATGACCCCTAATGCATACTACCACATTCACCCCTTGTTAAAAATGAACCCGGCGGGGTGATGCTTCGCATGGTGGTAAGGGTTTACAAGGCTGGTCCTGGGAGGAAAACTTTCGCATGTTATTACAGTATGTACAAGGTTTTTTTTTTTTGTTTCAAACTATTTACAGTAATCGTCAGGAAAAAGACAAAATGTTCTCGTTAAAAGTCCACATATTGTGGACTCGTGTCGTGTTAGATCGACGCCACGAGTCGGTCGGGCGGTCTGGTTGTCCGTGTCGATCGCCTCGGCCCCGGTGGTGGTGGTGGTGCTTGTTCCGGTGTTGTCGTCTCCGGGAGCCTTACGGTTTCAGCTTGGGCTTCACTCCTGGTCGGGCCTGGGAGGAGGACCGATCCTCCTGGGAATGGGGCGGTCGCGGGGTGCGGCGGTGGCAGGAAGGGGGTGATTGGTGTCGGGGGTGTGTGTGTGTTGCCGGCGGGCGCCAGATCTCGCAGGGAGACCGTGTCCTGTCGGCCGTCGGGGTACTCCACGTAAGCGTACTGCGGGTTCGCGTGAAGGAGGTGAACCTTTCGACCAACGGGTCCGACTTGTGTGCCCGCACATGTTTTCGGAGCAAGATGGGTCCTGGGGCCGCCAGCCAGGTCGGCAGCGACGTTCCAGAGGAGGACTTCCTGGGGAAGACAAGGAAGTGCTCATGAGGCGTTTGGTTAGTGGTGGTACACAGCAGCGACCGGATGGAGTGGAGGGCGTCCGGGAGGACCTCCTGCCACCGTGAAACTGGGAGGTCCCTGGACCGTAGGGCCAGTAGGACGGTCTTCCAGACCGTGCCGTTCTCCCTCTCTACTTGCCCGTTCCCCCGGGGGTTGTAGCTGGTCGTCCTGCTCGAGGCTATACCGTTGCTGAGCAGGAACTGGTGCAGCTCGTCGCTCATGAAGGAGGACCCCCCTGTCGCTGTGGACGTATGCGGGGCAACCGAACAGTGTGAATATGGTGTTCAGGGCTTTAATGACTGTGGCCGCGGTCATGTCAGAACAGGGGATGGCGAATGGGAAGCGGGAGTACTCGTCCACCACATTAAGGAAGTATATGTTGCGGTCGGTGGAGGGGAGGGGTCCTTTGAAACCCAGACTAAGGTGTTCAAAGGGGCGGGAAGCCTTAATCAGGTGCGCACCATCCGGCCTGAAAAAATGCGGTTTACACTCTGCGCAGATGTGGCAGTTCCTTGTGACTGTACGGACCTCCTCTAAAGAGTATGGGAGGTTGCGGGACTTAATAAAGTGGTAGAACCGAGTGACCCCCGGATGGCAGAGGTCCTCGTGGAGGGTTTGGAGGCGGTTAATTTGTGCGTTGGCACATGTGCCGCGGGATAGGGCATCGGACGGCTCGTTCAGCTTTCCGGGACGATACAAGATCTCGTAGTTGAAGGTGGAGAGCTCGATCCTCCACCTTAAGATCTTGTCGTTTTTAATTTTGCCCCGCTGTGCACTATCGAACATGAAGGCTACCGACCGTTGGTCCGTGAGGAGAGTGAATCTCCTGCCGGCCAGGTAATGCCTCCAATGTCGCACAGCTTCCACTATGGCTTGGGCTTCCTTTTCCACTGAGGAGTGGCGGATTTCTGAAGCGTGGAGGGTTTGGGAGAAAAAGGCCACGGGTCTGCCCGCTTGGTTAAGGGTAGCCGCTAGAGCTACATTGGAGGCGTCGCTCTCGACCTGGAAGGGGAGGGACTCGTCGATGGCGCGCATCGTGGCCTTTGCGATATCCGCTTTGATGCGGCTGAAGGCCTGGCAAGCCTCTGTCGACAGAGGGAAGGTCGTGGTCTGTATTAGGGGGCGGGCCTTGTCTGCGTACTGGGGGACCCACTGGGCGTAGTACGAAAAGAACCCCAGGCAGCGTTTTAGGGCTTTTGGGCAGTGCGGGAGGGGAAATTCCATGAGGGTGCGCATACGTTCGGGGTCGGGGCCTATTATCCCATTGCGCACTACGTAGCCCAGAATGGCTAGCCGGTTTGTGCTAAAAACGCACTTGTCCTCGTTGTATGTGAGGTTCAAGGCTTTGGCGGTCTGGAGGAATTTTTGGAGGTTGGCGTCGTGGTCCTGCTGATCGTGGACGCAGGTGGTTACATTGTCGAGATACGGGAACGTGGCCCGCAACCCGTGTTGATCAACCATTCGGTCCATCTCTCGTTGGAAGACCGAGACCCTTTTTGTGACGCCAAATGGGACCCGTAGGAAATGGTATAATCGCCCGTCTGCCTCGAAGGCTGTGTACTTGCGGTCACTTGGGCGGATGGGGAGCTGATGGTAGGCGGACTTGAGGTCCACGGTGGAGAAGACCTTATATTGGGCAATCCGATTGACCATGTTGGATATGCGGGGAGAGGGTACGCGTCTAGTTGTGTGTACCTGTTGATGGTCTGGCTATAGTCTATGACCATCCTTTGCTTCTCCCCTGTCTTTACTACTACCACCTGTGCTCTCCAGGGACTATTGCTGGCCTGGATTATACCTTCCTTTAGTAGCCGCTGGACTTCGGACCGAATGAAGGTCCGGTCCTGGGCGCTGTACCGTCTGCTCCTAGTGGCGACGGGTTTGCAATCCGGGGTGAGGTTTGCAAACAAGGACGGGGGTTGCACCTTGAGGGTTGCGAGGCCGCAGATAGTGAGTGGGGGTATTGGGCCTCCGAATTTGAAGGTTAGGCTCTGTAGATTGCACTGGAAGTCTAATCCCAGTAATGTGGGGGCGCAGAGTTGGGGAAGGACGTAGAGCCTGTAGTTTTTGAACTCCCTCCCTTGCACCGTTAGGGTAACTATGCAGAAGCCTTTGATCTGTACGGAGTGGGATCCTGCAGCTAGGGAAATCTTTTGTGCGCTGGGATGGATGGTCAAAGAACAGCGTCTTACCGTGTCGGGGTGGATAAAGCTCTCCGTGCTCCAGGAGTCGACCAGGCATGGTGTCTCGTGCCCGTTTATCAGCACCGTTGTCGTCGTTGTCTGGAGCGTCCGGGGCCGTGCTTGGTCCAGCGTCATTGAAGCCAGACGTGGTTGTAATGGTTGAGCGTCTTCTTCGAACCCCGTGGAGCCGTCGACGCTGGGGTCCGTTGTTGCCGTCCAAGATGGCGTCGGGGTGAACAAGATGGCTGCCCCCATACATCGCACATGGCTGGGGGGTCACAAGATGGCGGCGGTGGTGGACAAAATGGCCGCCCCCATGCGTTGCACAGGTCTGGGGTGGTCCAAGATGGCGGCGTCCTTCCTCCCCTCGTGGTGGCCGGGACCCAAAATGGCGGCGCCTGCGGGTTGCACATGGGGCGCTGGGGGGGTTGGGGAGCGTTAGGAATGCGCGGGGCTCCCTCTTCTCTGGGGACAGCGGTGGCCGGGACCCAAATTGGTAGCGCCGGCGGGTCATACGTGGGGCGCGGGGGGGGGGGGTTTGGGGAGCGTTAGAGACGCGCAGAACTCCCTCTTCTCCGGGGAGAGCGGTGGTCGCGACCCAAAGTGGTAGCGCCGGCGGGTCAGACATGGGGCGCGGGGGGGGTGGTTGGGGAGCGTAAGCGGCGTGCAGGGCTCCCTGTTCTCCGGGGAGAGCGGTGGTCGGGACCCAGAGTGGTAGCGCCGGCGGGTCATACATGGGGCTCTGGGGGGGTTGGGGAGCGTAAACGGCGTGCAGGGCTCCCTGTTCTCCTGGGACAGCGGCGACCTCGCGGGACCGGCACACAGCCGCGAAATGGCCCTTTTTCCCGGAGCTCTTACAGATTGCTGCGCGGGCCGGGCAGCGCTGCCGGGGGTGTTTCACTTGGCCGCAGAAATAGCAGCGGGCTCCCCCGGAGCGGCTTGGCGTTTGAACCGCGCAAGCCTGTGGGGTGTCTGGGGGGGGGGTTTGTCGCGACGGGTGCGTACGGAGCCCAATGGGCTGCCGCGCGGTCGGGGCCGTAGGCGCGGGTATTTCGCGCGGCCACGTCTAGGGAGGCTGCTAGGGCCCGTGCCTCTGAGAGTCCTAGCGACTCTTTTTCTAGACGTCTTTGGTGGATTTGGGAGGAGTTCATACCTGCCACAAAAGCATCGCGCATTAACATGTCCGTGTGTTCGTTTGCGTTCACCGGCGGGCAGCTGCAGGCCCGTCCCAGAATCAGCAGCGCGGCGTAGAATTCATCTATCGATTCTCCGGGACTTTGCCGTCTCGTTGCGAGTTGATAGCGAGCGTAGATCTGGTTTACTGGGCGAACATAGAGACTTTTTAGTGCTGCGAACGCCGTCTGGAAATCCTCTGTGTCTTCGATGAGGGAGAAAATCTCCGTGCTCACCCTCGAGTGCAGGACCTGTAGTTTTTGGTCTTCTGTGACCCGGCCGGTGGCCGTTCTGAGGTAGGCCTCAAAACAAGTCTGCCAGTGCTTGAAAGCTGCTGCTGCGTTCACTGCGTGGGGGCTGATCCTCAGGCATTCCGGGATTATCCTGAGCTCCATAGTCCCTTAGTCACGCTTAATAAATTGTAGCGCACAAAGACTCCGAGAGACGAATAGAGTGAAGTCGATGAGGCTTCACAGTCCCACATGACCCCTAATGCATACTACCACAGTTAGTCTTCAATTCAATTCACCCCGCATGATACCAAGAAGCGGCTGAAGGCTCTGGACACTGCAAAGGCTGTGGGCCCTGACAATATCCCGGCAATAGTACTGGAGACTTGCGCTCCAGACCTTGCCTCACCCCTAGCCAAGCTGTTCCAGTGCAGCTACAACACTGGCATCTACCCAGCAATGTGGAAAATTGCCCAGGTGTGACCTGTACACAAGAAACAGGACAAATTACTGCCCTATCTGTCGCCACTCTATCTTCAGTAAAGTGATGGAAGGAGTCATCAACAGTACTCTCAAGCAGCACTTACTCAGCAATAACCTGCTCACGGACGCTCAGTTTGGGTTCTGCCAGGGTCACTCAGCTCCTGACCTCATTCCAACCTTGGATCAAACATGGATAAAAGAGATGAATGCCAGAGGTGAGAGTGACTGCCCTTCACATCAAGGCAGCTGAATCAGGGGGAAAACTCTCCGCTGGTTGGAGTCATACCCGGCACAAAGGAAGATGGTTGTGGTGGTTGGAGGTCAATCATCTCAGCTCCAGGACATCACTGCAGGAGTTCCTCAGGGTCGTGTCCTCGGCCCAACCATCTTCAGCTGCTTCATCAATGACCCCCTTCCATCATCAGGTCAGAATTGGGGACGTCTGCAGGTGACTGCACAATGTTCAGTATCATTTAATAATAATCTTTATGTCACAAGTAGACTTACATTAACACTACAATGAAGTTGCTGTGAAAATCCCCCTAGTCGCCACATTCCGGCGCCTGTTCGGCGCCTGTTCGGGTACACAGAGGGAGAATTCAGAATGTCCAATTCACCTAACAGCACGTCTCTCGGGACTTGTGCAAGGAAACCGGGGCACCCGGAGGAAACCCACGCAGACACGGGGAGAACGTGCAGACTCCACACAGACAGTGACCCAGCCGGGAATCGAACCTGGGACCCTGGAGCTGTGAAGCCACAGTGCTAACCACTATGCTACCGACATTTGCGACTCCTCAGATAATGAAGCAGCACGGCAGCACAGTGGTTAGCACAGTTGCTTCACAGCTCTGTCACCACGACTGCCCCCCCACCCCCTCCCCCCCAAGCCTGGCCCCCCACGAGAAGGCTGTCTATATCCTCAGAGAGAAGACCGGAGGGGGACCGCTGGACCTGCGGCCCCTCACCAGCGTGGAGCAGTGGGCACTGGACATGTTCGGTGGACTCTCCCCCTCCACCTAACGGCACGTCCAAAGGGCAGCGGGCAGTACAGGGAGATACCACACCACCTGGGACACCCTCACGACTGCCGGGCCCATCCAGACCGCGTTGCTCCAGAGGACAGTATCCAAGGGGGACCCAGGTCACAGGGCGGGAATCACAGCAGGCTGCCTCCACCCCTGATGTACCCACTGGGGTTCCACCTAGACCCAGCGGTAAGGCCTGTATAGCAGGCACCAGTTAGGTTGGCACGTGTGCAGGAAACAGGATTGCCTTGTGGGCGAGGGCACAAACCGTTATGGGATGTTCAACTGTTGTGTTCAAAATAAACATCTCTGCACAAAAGTTCCAAACTGCTACAGTGATCCTTCAGAAGGGTGTGAGGGCCGGTCTGGTCTGGTCTGGGCTGGGCTGGGCTGAGCTGGGCCGGGCTGGACTGAGTTGGGCCGGGCTGGACTGAGTTGGGCTGGGCTCAGCTGGGCTGAGTTGGGTAGGGCTGAGCTGGGCAGGACTGGGTTGGGCTGGGTTGGGATGGGATGGGCTGGGCTGGGATGGGCTGGGATGGGCTGGGCTGGGTTGGGCTGGGCAGGGCTGGCCTGGGCTGGGCTGGGCTGGGATGGGTTGGGATGGGCTGGGCTGGGTTGGGTTGGGCTGGGCTGGGCTTGGCTGGGCTGGGTTATGTTGGGGTGGGCTGGGTTGGGCTGGGCTGGGCTGGGTTGGGTTATGTTGGGGTGGGCTGGGTTGGGCTGGGCTGGGCTGGGCTGGGCTGGGTTATGTTGGGGTGGGCTGGGTTGGGCTGGGCTGGGCTGGGCTGGGCTGGGATGGGTTAGGATGGGCTGGGCTGGGTTGGGTTGGGCTGGGCTGGGCTGGGTTGGGTTGGGCTGGGCTGGGCTGGGCTGGGCTGAGATGGGATGGGCTGGGTTGGGTTGGGTTGGGCTGGGCTGGGCTTGGCTGGGCTGGGTTATGTTGGGGTGGGCTGGGTTGGGCTGGGCTGGGCTGGGTTGGGTTATGTTGGGGTGGGCTGGGTTGGGCTGGGCTGGGTTATGTTGGGGTGGGCTGGGTTGGGCTGGGCTGGGCTGGGCTGGGCTGGGTTATGTTGGGGTGGGTTGGGCTGGTCTGGTTTGACTGCACAGGGGACGCTGTGGGTGGGGAGGAGGGAGCTGGGCAGACGTTGGAGGAGGGCACTGGCTGGAGCCCAGAGGTCGGACACTGCCCATCGCCCTGGTAACACTCCCCACACCCTCCCTCTTAACCCCAACCCCACCACCCCACCCCACCCCACACGCTGTCCTCACCACCCCCACCCCAGGGAACCGATGGGACCGATCGATGGATTGACCCAGGTGGATAGTGGATAGTGTGACCGTGGGCAGGAGTCAGACATTGTAGTGTGGCAGGTGCGAATCATGGAGGATATTGCATGGGGGCATGAGAGAGGGGGAGGATTGAGGGGAAGAGGGAGGGTGGTCATGGGCGGGGGTCACGGCCGGGAGGGGGGTGGTATGGGGGTGGGATGGGTTGTTTGTGCCGTCAGCCAGGCCCCCAAGTCGGTGAATCTGGAGACGATTAGAGCGTCCGGTATGCGCCGGCCCTGGAGCACATGTTGTGCAGCCTCCCATGCCTGTCCAGGCCCCATGTCCTGCCCACCCTCACCCTCCTCCACAGTGGACAAGGCCTGACATTCATCCCCTTCCTCCAGCACGTCAGGCCTCTGCTGCCCAGGACACAGCAGGCGGCCACTATTTGGGTGACTCTCCTAGTGATGTACTGGAGGACACACACCCCCCACCGCTGGAGCCCCCCCCACCCAGCACTGTCCAGGCACCTGAACTGCATCTTCAGGAGGCTGATGCGCCTCTTGAATACGCCTCTGGTCACTGTATGGGCATCATTGTAGCGGGCCTCCACGTCGGTCTGTAGCCTCCGGATAGTTGTCATCAGTCACGACCACGGCGGTAACCCCTGCCGCCCAGGAGGCAGCCCCACAGCCCAGATGAGCCTTGAAGAGGCCAGGAAATGTTGAGTGTGCCATATGAAAGGTGTCGTGCACACTGCCCTGGGATTGACATGTACGATGCGTATCTGATGGTCACATATCAGCTGCACGTTCATCAAGTGGAACCCCTTTCGGTTTCTGTCGATCGGCCTGTTATCCTCAGGTGCCCGTAGGGGGCATGTAGCCCGTCGATAGCCTCCTGGACCCGGGGCACCACGGCGATGCTGGCGGACTCCACTGCCCCGCGGTCCACATTGAAGTGGGTGTATTGGGCCGACCGGGCATATCGGGTCTCTGTGAGAGCGCGGACAGGTCCCCACTCGACGCCTGGAAGGACCCCGCGGCATAAACGTTCAGGGAGACCATCACCTTGATGGCCTCGGGGAGCAGGTGTGCTCCCCCATAACCCCACGGTGCCAGGTGCAGCACTACCTGGCACTGCTCTCTGCTCAGTTGGACTCTTCAACGGCATGCCCAACCTGGCAGTACTGCTTCGATGTACAGGCAGAGCCGGGACACACAACACAGGATCGCGCATTACAAGGTCTTCTCCACGGTGGATCTTAAGTCCGCCTACCACCAGCTCCCCATCCGCACTAGTGACCGCAAATACACTGCCTTCGAGGCAGATGGGCGGCTCTACCACTTCTTAAGGGTTCCCTTCGGTGTCACCAACGGGGTCTCGGTCTTCCAGCGCGAGATGGACCGAATGGTTGACCAGTACGGTTTACGGGCAACATTCCCGTATCTTGATAATGTAACCATCTGCGGCCACAACCAGCAGGACCACGACACCAACCTCTGAAAATTCCTCCAGACCGCAAAGATCCTTAACCTTACATACAACAAGGATAGATGCGTGTTTAGCACCGACCGTCTAGCCATCCTCGGCTATGTAGTGCGAAATGGAGTTATAGGCCCCGACCCTGAACGCATGCGCCCCCTTATGGAGTTCCCCCTCCCTCACTGCTCCAAGGCCCTGAAACGCTGCCGAGGTTTTTCAGTTACTACGCCCAGTGGGTCCCCAACTATGTGGACAAGGCCCGTCCCCTGATCCAATCCACAGTTTTTCCCCTGTTGATAGAGGCCTGCCAGGCCGTCAGCCGCATCAAAGCAGACATTGCAAAGGCCACGATGCACACCATCGATGAGTCCCTCCCCTTCCAGGTCGAGAGCGATGCGTCTGACGTAGCTCTGGCGGCCTCCCTCAACCAAGCGGGCAGACCCGTGGCCTTCTTCTCACGTACTCTCCATGCTTCCGAAATCCGCCACTCCTCAGTCGAAAAGGAGGCACAGGCCATAGTAGAAGCTGTGCGACATTGGAGGCATTACCTGGCCGGCAGGAGATTCACTCTACTCACTGACCAACGATCGGTGGCCTTCATGTTCGATAATGCACAGCGGGGCAAGATAAAAAACGATAAGATCTTGCGGTGGAGGATCGAACTCTCCACCTACAACTACGAGATCTTGTATCGTCCCGGGAAGCTAAACGAGCCTCCTGACGCCCTGTTCCGTGGCACGTGCCAGCTCACAAGTGGACCGCCTCCGAGCCCTCCACGAGGACCTCTGCCACCCGGGGGTCACTCGCTTTTTCCATTTTATCAAGACCCGCAACCTGCCCTACTCCATCGAGGAGGTCAGGCCAGCTACCAGGAACTGCCAAATCTGCGCGGAGTGCAAACCGCACTTCTACCGGCCAGAGAAAGCGCACCTGATAAAGGCTTCCCGTCCCTTTGAACGCCTCAGCATGGATTTCAAAGGCCCCCTCCCCTCCACCGACCGCAACACGTACTTCCTGAACGTGATTGGCGAGTACTCCCGGTTCCCATTCGCCATCCCCTGCCCCGACATGACCGCAACCACTGTCATCAAAGCCCTCCATAGCATCTTTACACTGTTCGGGTTCCCCGCGTACATACACAGCGATAGGGGGTCCTCCTTTATGAGCGACGAACTGCGTCAATTCCTGCTCAGCAAGGGCATCGCCTCGAGCTGGACGACCAGTTACAACCCCCGGGGTAACGGACAGGTAGAGAGGGAGAACGGAACGGTCTGGAAGACCGTCCTACTGGGCCTACGGTCCAGGAATCTCCCAGTCTCCCGCTGGCAGGAAGTCCTCCCGGATGCCCTCCACTCCATCCGGTCACTGCTTTGTACCACCACCAATCAGACACCTCATGAACGTTTAGCCACCTAAAATGGTCGATTCCCTATTAATTTGGCCAAAACCCGATTTAAAATGGTTCACCGAAAAGGCTGATGGGAAAAGCAGCCAACAGGACACAAACGGACAGCTGCAGACAGAATAGCGTATTCGGCTCTGGGGAAGTCGGCCCAGATCGATACTCAAGACTATTAACAGCCCATCAACCCAGACATCTGCAGTTTAATCGGCTATCCCCGGGAACAATTGCAACATATTAGCAATTGAATACCGGGCCAGACCTGTCGGCGCCTGCAGTGGCCAAAACAAAGACAGGTGAGCGACCACCCCCCGATCGAGGAATCGCCCCATTATTGGATATATCGAACCCAGTGATTGGGAACAAGTCCAATCACTTCGGACTCAGGGTCAAGGGCTGCCCCAAGAGGCGGGAAGCCCCTGGGCCCTATAAAGTACGGGGCCAAGTTCAGATCTCTCTCTCTCTCATCTTCGCCTGCTCGCGACCTTCGCAAGAACATCGACCAGAAACCGTAAGTTTGACTCCAGCGATCGCTACCCGATAGAGACTCCTAGCCATCGACCTGTATCAGCCTTTTGAATCCCGCTGGCCAGATCCGATTGGATAAGCCTTTCGTTTCCCTGACCTGGTGGGCCCTTCCTAAAGCTAAGTATTGGCCAGTAGTGATAGGTTTCTATATAGAGAGTAGCATTATTGTGTAAACGTTACTTGTTGTATATAATAAATGACCGTTGATTTCAATCTTACGAAGCGGTGTGCTGACTTATTAATCGTAACTCGAACTTGAACCACGTGGCGGTATCAGAAAGATACCTGGCGACTCGGGAGCAAAGGTGACGTAATTAGAACTAAATAAACCAAGGCTAATAAGAGCAACAACATCTCCTTGTCTTCGCCAGGAAGTCCTCCTCTGGGACCACGCTCCCGACCTGGCTGGCAGCACCCGGACCCACCCTGCTCCGTAAACACGTGCGGGCGCACAAGTCGGACCGTTGGTCGAGAGGGTCCATCTTCTCCACGCTAACCCCCAGTACGCCTACGTGGCGTACCCCGACGGCCGACAAGATACGGTCTCCCTACGAGACCAACGAGGTTCATAAGGAGGAGGTGTTAGCCACTCTGGAAAGTGTGAAAATAGATAAATTCCCTGGGCCGGATGGGATTTATCCTAGGATTCTCTGGGAAGCTAGGGAGGAGATTGCTGAGCCTTTGGCCTTGACCTTTAAGTCATCATTGTCTACAGGAATAGTGCCAGAAGACTGGAGGATAGCAAATGTTGTCCCCTTGTTCAAGAAGGGGAGTAGAGACAACCCAGGTAACTATAGACCAGTGAGCCTTACTTCTGTTGTGGGCAAAATCTTGGAAAGGTTTATAAGAGATAGGATGTATAATCATCTGGAAAGGAATAATTTGATTAGAGATAGTCAACACGGTTTCGTGAAGGGTAGGTCGTGCCTCACAAACCTTATTGAGTTCTTTGAGAAGGTGACCAACAGGTGGATGAGGGTAAAGCAGTTGATGTGGTGTATATGGATTTCTGTAAAGCATTTGATAAGGTTCCCCACAGTAGGCTACTGCAGAAAATACGGAAGCATGGGATTCAGGAAGATTTAGCAGTTTGGATCAGAAATTGGCTGGCTGGAAGAAGACAAAGGGTGGTGGTTGATGGGAAATGTTCAGACTGGAGTCCAGTTACTAGTGGTGTACCACAAGGATTTGTTTTGGGGCCACTGCTGTTTGTCATTTTTATAAATGACCTGGAGGAGGGCGTAGAAGGATGGGTGAATAAATTTGCAGATGACGCTAAAGTCGGTGGAGTTGTGGACAGTGCGGAAGGATGTTACAAGTTACAGAGGGACATAGATAAGCTGCAGCGCTGGGCTGAGAGGTGGCAAATGGAGTTTAATGCAGAAAAGTGTGAGGTGATTCATTTTGGAAGGAATAACAGGAAGACAGAGTACTGGGCTAATGGTAAGGTTCTTGGCAGTGTGGATGAGCAGAGAGATCTCGGTGTCCATGTACATAGATCCCTGAAAGTTGCCACTCAGGTTGAGAGGCTTGTTAAGAAGGCATACGGTGTGTTAGCTTTTATTGGTAGAGTGATTGAGTTTGGGAGCCATGAGGTCATGTTGCAGCTGTACAAAACTCTGGTGCGGCCGCATTTGGAGTATTGCGTGCCATTCTGGTCGCCGCATTATAGGAAGGATGTGGAAGCATTGGAAAGGGTGCAGAGGAGATTTACCAAGATGTTGCCTGGTATGGAGGGAAGATCTTATGAGGGAAGGCTGAGGGACTTGAGGCTATTTTCGTTAGAGAGAAGAAGATTAAGAGGTGACTTAATTGAGGCATACAAGATGATCAGAGGATTGGATAGGGTGGACGGTGAGAGCCTTTTTCCTCGGATGGTGATGTCTAGCACGAGGGGACAAAGCTTTAAGTTGAGGGGAGATAGATATAGGACAGATGTCAGAGGTAGGTTCTTTACTCAGAGAGTAATAAGGGCGCGGAATGCCCTGCCTGCAACAGTAGTGGACTCGCCAGCACAAAGGGCATTCAAATGGTCATTGGATAGACACATGGACGATAAGGGAATAGTGTAGATGGGCTTTAGAGTGGTTTCACAGGTCGGCGCAACATCGAGGGCCGAAGGGCCTGTACTGCGCTGTAATGTTCTATGTTCCATGAGACCTTGCGTCCGCCGGAGCCCCATGCACACCCCAGCCACCAGTCCCACCCTCCCCTTCACCAGGGCACCTTACAGGGGGACCGGTCCTTCCGTCAGCCCCATCTAGGCCCCCCCACCCACCGATGCACCCCGCAGACGCTCCCTTCGCAGGTCAACCGTTTTCCCCACCAGCGCCGTCTGGGGGTGTCGAAGCTGCCATGGAGATTGAAGCCACGCTCCCGGAGTCACAGACGCCCGAGCCTCCACCGGAGTCACCACCAAGGCTCCGACGATCACAGAGGACGACCAGGGCCCCCGATCGACTGCTTGCTTAATTTTAAATTGTAAACTGTAAATTTAAATCATCAATTGTAAATAGTTATTAGAATTGTAAATAGTTACAAAACACTGTACGGAGGTATTACGGTACCTCCATAACTAATTCTACCACGTTGCCATGTTTATAGTATCAGGCCACCACCCCCGCCGGACTCTTTTTTAAAGGGGGGTGAATGTGGTAGTAGAGGTATTACGGTACCTGGTAATGCTGGAGCACCATTGGTGGAAACTGTATGTTTTCTATTGGTTAAGATGTATGGTAGCTCAGCCCTGCTAGGCGGGGTATAAGAGCCCGTGCCGCCCCAGAAGCCTTCATTCTGTACCTGAGCTGCTGGGGGAAACATCTAGCTTATTAAAGCCTTCAGTTGGACTACAACCTCGCTTTAGTGGTCATTGATTATGCATCACATGGTGCCAACCGTGTCCAACGGGCTACACGTGCAGCAACTGCCCCTGACTGCCCCCCACCCTGCCTTTGTCTCCTATTCCCCCCCCCCCCCCCCTTTACTCAAGCCTCTTCCCTGGCACTCACTCTGCCCTCTGTACAAACCCCCTGGCCACATCGGTGCCTGTCACAGCTGGGCCCCTGGCCCCCGTACCCATCCATGTCGACAGGGTACTGGTGGCTGGCACGACCCATTCCAGAGATACACTATGCAGTTTCCATCCGGAGCCTTCCTCTGGGGGCCACAGTGCTGCCGCCACCCTTGGGTGGGCCGTGTGATGCCCTGCCGATAGGGTGGTGTCCGGTTGTGGGGTGGGATGGTGGGGGGTGGTTGGTGGGGTGGGCAGAGTGGAGTGTGGGGGTGTGCAACCACGGGCCACAGTGGGCGGTTAGTGCATTGCGCAGCAAGGTGGCTGCCTTGCAGAACGAGGCAATGGCGGTGTGTGCCTGGATACCCCACCCTGTGTTTTCCGACTTCCTCGTATTGAAATGTTAGTTTGAGTGGATTGGATTTGTGTAGATTCTGTTCAATAACAAGGGAGCTGCTGTTGGGATATTCACCATTCACACTGAATATCAATGTGGAGATTCCCAATGGATATTCAGCAGAAATTAACCTTCACAGACCTGATGCATAATTCCTGGGACTCGGGCAATTTCAGAGTGAGAGATTTTTCCTCTTTTACTGTTCACAGAGAAACGCCCGAGGGAGGAAGAGCTGAGCTTCCAGTCTATTCAAACCAATCCCCACATTGTTCACAATCAAAAGGAATTGTATAAATCCCAACCCTCTTTCTGAAATGAACAAATGTGGAAAACACAAGAACCTTCGGAGAGCAAAGTAATCTCTGGATAATAAAGCTTCCCGTTAATAACGGGGACGGTTAGAATCTCTCCCAAGGCTGCATCCCTCCTCTCAGAATCTCACTCCGGTAACACAGGGAGACAGAGAGAGCCCAGAGCATTCCTTTGGGATTCTGGCGGGGGGACTGCATTTCCATGGGGAATGGGATGGATTCTCCCAGGAATGTTTAGCAGAATGTGGTGACTTCACACTTGACCCTGTGACCCTCGACGGGATTCTCCGCCCAGAAGCCGGCCAATGGGGTTTCCCATTGCAGCTGCCCCCTCACCGTCGGGGAATCCGTGTGTGTGCTGTCGGTGAAGCGGATAATCCCACCGGGGGCGAATACCGCCATAAAGCTTTGCTACAATGGAACAGTCAGGGGATGAATGTTAATTTTTTGAGTGTCTCGGGAGATAGAGGGCTGGATTCTCCGATTTTGAGGCTATGACCAGAGGAAGTGTCTAGTTCTACGACGGAAAGGTTGGCGCCGCCCCCGCACCGAGGGTCTGCCTGGTGGGAGGTTAGCAGCCGCGCCACGTAAAACCCCCGGCATTCCCGACAGAAACGGCCGGAGAATTGCCGGGTCCGTGGCCGCGAATGTGCACGGATCGGTCCTGCCAGATAGTGTCCCCATAGACACTCCTCCCCCCCACCCCCAGACCACCTCCCCAACAGTCCCCCCAGCCCCCGCCGAAGCCCCCCCACCCGGCCAGCAGAATAGCTCCCCTCCCGACTGGTGGCGCTGGACGAAAATTGTGAACACAAGTGATCCCCGCCGTTGGGAAGTCGGCCCATCGGGGGAGGGCCTTCAGGTGACGTCCGGAGACCGTCCCAATGGCGTGCGGCGCACTCACCGATGACGCTGTTTTGGAGAGACGGAGAATCCGAAAACAGGCGCCGCCCCCGATTTCAGCATCAAAACGGATTCTCCGCCCGATCGGCGAATACGGGGCTGGATTCCCCCTTTTGGAGATCTTCACACCGGTGTGAAAATGGTGGTGTTCCACACCAGGAAAACTGCCGCAAAGCGGCCACCGATTCGCTGTTTTGCTGGGGGCGAGCAGGAAGGCAACGTCGAGCCCCCAGCTCCATCTACAGATACGGCCCTGAGCCCGGACCGCAAATTTAGTACCTCCTTTGGCCGCTCGCACGCCCCGGACCGCCCACCCATACTACCCCCAATCCCGAATGAAGCCCCCCCTGCCCTGGGGCTCGGCCCTCCCTGGACTGAGTCCGCAGCCGCCACACCGAGTTCATGACGGATGAGACCACGCGTGTCCCACGCCGTCGGGAAGTCGGCCGGTCGAGGACGGAGCATCGCGGGGCAGGCCTCAGGCAATGGGCTGAGGCCGTGGATACGTGGCACAGAGACATCGCGAAAGCGGCACCGCCCCCGATTTTGGCATTATCGGGGATTCTCCGGCTCCCCGCCGAACATGTCGAGGACGGAGAATGCCGCCCAGAGTTGGAAGACAAAGTGCAGAATAAAGGAGAGATTCCTCTGAGGAACAGTTTAGGTTTAATCGGACTTTTCCTGAGAGGTAAATCTGCCAAAAGCAGATCTAATTCAGAAGACAAAGCCAAATATTCATGGTGGAAACTTAATGTGGAAATATTGGAGCCTTGTCCCCATTCAGAGAGCACTGGTTTACTGAGGACCAAACTCTACCTGTTCTTCAGCTATTTATCTCCAATTCCCCCTTGAGGGGGAGTTGGGGAGCTGTTTTCTTGAACTGCTGCAGTCCCTGCGGTGTAGGTACACCCACTGTGCTGTTAGGGAGGGAGTTGCAGGATGTTGCCCCAGCGACAGCGAAGGAACGGAGATATATTTCCAAGTCAGGGTGGTGAGTGAGTTGGAGGGGAACCTCCAGGTGGTGGGGTTCCCAGGTATCTGCTGCTCTTGTCCTTCTAGATGGGAGTGGTCGTGGGTTTGGAAGGTGTTGTCGAAGGATCCTTGATGAGTTGTTGGAGTTGACGAACCTCCTGAACAGCAGCAATGTGGAGTTGGCAGCAAAGAGATAGGAATACAGAAACATAGAAAATAGGAGCAGGGGTCCTTGCCGGGCGTGGGTGGGGTCACCCCGGTACTCCACCCAGGCAATCCGGAGCTGCTGTGCGCGTGGGGGTTTGGGGCCAATTTGTCCAGAGGGCGGGGGGGGGAGCTGGCTGCGGGACCTCGCTATCGGCCTGCCTGTCATGGCGGCCCGATAGTGGGTTTCCCTACGAATCCCCCGTATTCCACGCCCTGCGTAAATTTACAGGGGTTGGAAACTGAATTGCTTCTCGCTTTACAACCGCAAGGGCTACGGGAAAACTGGTGCAATTCAGCTCCGGCCGGAGAACAAGGGGCGGGATTGTCCGTTCCTGAGGCTGAGTGCCAACACCCACGATAGGAAAATCAGCATGAAAACCTCCCCGATTGCAGTACCAATGAGGGGCGAGCACTGGCACAGGGTCAAACACCCACAGAACCCGCGATAAATGGTGGGAGAATGGCTGGGTCCTGTGCTGGACATGCGCAGGGGCCACGCGTACGCCCCCCCACACACGCACCAATCACGCCAGAGAAGATGCCTCCGACTGTGCTGGGCTGCATACCCACCCATCACCACCCCACACCCCACCTCCTGGCCACCCCCCACCACTCCCCCCCCCCCCCCCCCCGGCCCTGGCGGAAGCCCCCCTCGGCCAGCGGGGGGGATCTCGGTCAAGTGCGGCGGTGCTGGACACTGTCCGCACGCCCTCTCTCGCCACGCCAGGTTCCCGGCCGCTGAGACCATACGTCGTCAGGGGCCTGGCCCATCGGAGGCGGAGCATCGCGCGTGGCCCCCGAATGACATTCCAACGGGGTTGCGATGCGCGTGGAGCGCGCCTCGGTGATGCCAATTTGGAGGGGGCATCGCAACCTGATGTCAAACCGCTGCCTGCCGCGGGTCGGGAGCCATTCTCCGTCTGATCACCGTTCCTGATTTCGGCATCGGACAAGGAGAATGCCGCCCACTGTCTCCCAGAGAATCCGCCATGTTTTGGCCTTAACGTCTTTCTGGTGTCGCGAATTCCACAGGCCGACCACTCTCTGGGTGAAAAAATTGGTCCTGATCTCTGCCATCAACGTCTACCCCGTATCCTCAGACTGTGATATCTGCCATCAACGTCTACCCCGTATCCTCAGACTGTGATATCTGCCATCAACGTCTACCCCGTATCCTCAGACTGTGATATTAGCAAATTACTGCGGATGCTGGAATCTGAAACCAAAGGGAAAATGCTGGAAAATCTCAGCACGTCTGACAACACCTGTAGGGAGAGAAAAGAGCTAACGTTTCGAGTCCAGATGACCCCTTTAGGGTCACCTTTACCCCTTGTCTTCTTTACCGCCTGCTGCACTTGCACACTTACTTTCCCTCGCTTAATCTATAACCATTCAGATGAAATGAAAATGAAATGAAAATCACTTATTGTCACGAGTAGGCTTCAATGAAGTTACGGTGAAAAGCCCCTAGTCCCCACATTCCGGCACCTGTTCAGGGAGGCTGGTACGGGAATTGAACCGTGCTGCTGGCCTGCCTTTGTCTGCTTTAAAAGCCAGCGATTTAGCCCAGTGAGCTAAACCAGGAGATAATAGCCTTCCTATTTTTGCTGCCAAAGTGGACAATCTCGCATTCATCCAAATTATCCAGCATGTGCTGTGCATGTGCCCTCTCGCCCAACCTGTCCAGGTCTTGCTGTAGGATCCCTGCATCCTCCTCACAGCTCACCCTCCCACCTAATTTGGAATCATCTGCAAACATTGAGATGTTACATTTTGTTCCCTCATCCAAATCCTCAATATATATTGTGAATAGCTGGGGTCCCAGCACCGACCCCTGTGGTACCCCACTGGTTACTGCCTGCCAATTTGAAAAGGACCCATTAATTCTAACTGTTTGTTTCCTGTCTCCCCACCAGTTTTCCATCCACCTCAATACAGCACCCCCAATCCCCCACTTTGGGCAGGATTCTCCGACCCCCCGCCGGGTTGGAGAATCCCCGGGGGGGGCGGCGTGAATCCCACCCTTTAATTTTACGCGCTAATCTTTATGAGGGACTTTGTTAAAAGCCTTCTGAAAGTCCAAATGAACCACTCCAACTCTATTAGTTCCATCCTCAAAAGAATTCCAGTAGATTTGTTGAGAATGATTCCCTTTCAGAGATCCCAGCTACTCTGTCCGATCCTGCCACTGTTTCCCAAGCGCTCTGCTAGAAAATCTTTGACAATGGATTCTAGGATTTTCCCCACTACTGGCATCAGACTTACTGCTCTATAATTTCAAAGAACAAACAAAGAACAAAGAAATGTACAGCACAGGAACAGGCCCTTCGGCCCTCCAAGCCCGTGCCGACCATGCTGCCCGACTAAACTACAATCTCGGGCGGCACGGTAGCACAAGTGATTAGCACTGTGGCTTCACAGCGCCAGGGTCCCAGGTTCGATTCCCCGCTGGGTCACTGTCTGTGCGGAGTTTGCACGTTCTCCCCGTGTCCGCGTGGGTTTCCTCCGGGTGCTCCGGTTTCCTCCCACAGTCCAAAGACGTGCAGGTTAGGTGGATTGGCCATGCTAAATTACCCGTAGTGTCCATAAGGGTTGGGAGGGGTTATTGGGTGGAAGTGAGGGATTAATGTGGGTCGGTGCAGACTCGATGGGCCGAATGGCCTCCTTCTGCATTGTATGTTCTATGTAATCTATGTAATCTTATACACTTCCTGGGTCCGTATCCTTCTATTCCCATCCTATTCATATATTTGTCAAGATGCCCCTTAAATGTCCCTATCGTCCCTGCTTCCACTACCTCCTCCGGTAGCGAGTTCCAGGTACCCACTACCCTCTGCGTAAAAAACTTGCCTCGTACATCTACTCTAAACCTTGCCCCTCTCACCTTAAACCTATGCCCCCTAGTAATTGACCCCTCTACCCTGGGGAAAAGCCTCTGACTATCCACTCTGTCTATGCCCCTCATAATTTTGTATACCTCTATCAGGTCGCCCCTCAACCTCCTTCGTTCCAGTGAGAACAAACCGAGTTTATTCAACCGCTCCTCATAGCTTATGCCCTCCATACCAGGCAACATTCTGGTATATCTCTTCTGCACCCTCTCTAAAGCCTCCACATCCTTCTGGTAGTGTGGCGACCAGAATTGAACACTATACTCCAAGTGTGGCCTAACTAAGGTTCTATACAGCTGCAACATGACTTGCCAATTCTTATACTCAATGCCCCGGCCAATGAAGGCAAGCATGCCGTATGCCTTCTTGACTACCTTCTCCACCTGTGTTGCCCCTTTCAATGACCTGTGGACCTGTACTCCTAGATCTCTTTGACTTTCAATACTCTTGAGGGTTCTACCATTCACTGTATATTCCCTACCTGCATTAGACCTTCCAAAATGCATTACCTCACATTTGTCCGGATTAAACTCCATCTGCCATCTCTCCGCCCAAGTCTCCAGACAATCTAAATCCTGCTGTATCCTCAGACAGTCCTCATCGCTATCCGCAATTCCACCAACCTTTGTGTCGTCTGCAAACTTACTAATCAGACCAGTTACATTTTCCTCCAAATCATTTATATATACTACAAAGAGCAAAGGTCCCAGCACTGATCCCTGTGGAACACCACTGGTCACAGCCCTCCAATTAGAAAAGCATCCCTCCATTGCTACCCTCTGCCTTCTATGGCCTAGCCAGTTCTGTATCCACCTTGCCAGTTCACCCCTGATCCCGTGTGACTTCACCTTTTGTACTAGTCTACCATGAGGGACCTTGTCAAAGGCCTTACTGAAGTCCATATAGACAACATCTACTGCCCTACCTGCATCAATCATCTTAGTGGCCTCCTCGAAAAACTCTATCAAGTTAGTGAGACACGACCTCCCCTTCACAAAACCGTGCTGCCTCTCACTAATACGTCCATTTGCTTCCAAATGGGAGTAGATCCTGTCTCTAAGAATTCTCTCCAGTAATTTCCCTACCACTGACGTAAGGCTCACCGGCCTGTAGTTCCCGGGATTATCCTTGCTACCCTTCTTAAACAGAGGAGCAACATTGGCTATTCTCCAGTCCTCCGGGACATCCCCTGAAGACAGCGAGGATCCAAAGATTTCTGTCAAGGCCTCAGCAATTTCCTCTCCAGCCTCCTTCAGTATTCTGGGGTAGATCCCATCAGGCCCTGGGGACTTTTCTACCTTAATATTTTTTAAGACACCCAACACCTCGTCTTTTTGGATCACAATGTGACCCAGGCTATCTACACCCCCTTCTCCAGACTCAACATCTACCAATTCCTTCTCTTTGGTGAATACTGATGCAAAGTATTCATTTCGTACCTCGCCCATTTCCTCTGGCTCCACACATAGATTCCCTTGCCTATCCTTCAGTGGGCCAACCCTTTCCCTGGCTACCCTCTTGCTTTTTATGTACGTGTAAAAAGCCTTGGGATTTTCCTTAACCCTATTTGCTAATGACTTTTCGTGACCCCTTCTAGCCCTCCTGACTCCTTGCTTAAGTTCCTTCCTACTTTCCTTATATGTCACACAGGCTTCGTCTGTTCCCAGCCTTTTAGCCCTGACAAATGCCTCCTTTTTCTTTTTGACGAGGCCTACAATATCACTCGTCATCCAAGGTTCCCGAAAATTGCCGTATTTATCTTTCTTCCTCACAGGAACATGCCGGTCCTGTATTCCTTTCAACTGACACTTGAAAGCCTCCCACATGTCAGATGTTGATTTGCCCTCAAACATCCGCCCCCAATCTATGTTCTTCAGTTCCCGCCTAATATTGTTATAATTAGCCTTCCCCCAATTTAGCACATTCATCCTCGGACCACTCTTATCCTTGTCCACCAGTACTTTAAAACTTACTGAATTGTGGTCACTGTTACCGAAATGCTCCCCTACTGAAACATCTACCACCTGGCCGGGCTCATTCCCCAATACCAGGTCCAGTACCGCCCCTTCCCTAGTTGGACTGTTTACATATTGTTTTAAGAAGCCCTCCTGGATGCTCCTTACAAACTCCGCCCCGTCTAAGCCCCTGGCACTAAGTGAGTCCCAGTCAATATTGGGGAAGTTGAAGTCTCCCATCACCACAACCCTGTTGTTTTTACTCTTTTCCAAAATCTGTCTACCTATCTGCTCCTCTATCTCCCGCTGGCTGTTGGGAGGCCTGTAGTATACCCCCAACATTGTGACTGCACCCTTCTTATTCCTGATCTCTACCCATATAGCCTCACTGCCCTCTGAGGTGTCCTCTCGCAGTATAGCTGTGATATTCTCCCGAACAAGTAGCGCAACTCCACCTCCCCTTTTACATCCCCCTCTATCCCGCCTGAAACATCTAAATCCTGGAACGTTTAGCTGCCAATCCTGCCCTTCCCTCAACCAGGTCTCTGTAATGGCAACAACATCATAGTTCCAAGTACTAATCCAAGCTCTAAGTTCATCTGCCTTACCCGTAATGCTCCTTGCATTAAAACATATGCACTTCAGGCCACCAGACCCGCTGTGTTCAGCAACTTCTCCCCGTCTGCTCTGCCTCAGAGCCACACTGTCCCTATTCCCTAGTTCTCCCTCAATGCTCTCACCTACTGACCTATTGCTCCCGTGCCCACCCCCCTGCCATACTAGTTTAAACCCTCCCGTGTGACACTAGCAAACCTCGCGGCCAGGATATTTATGCCTCTCCGGTTTATATGCAACCCGTCCTTCTTATACAGGTCACACCTGCCCCGGAAGAGCTCCCAGTGGTCCAGATAATGGAAACCCTCCCTCCTACACCAGCTGTTTAGCCACGTGTTTATCTGCTCTATCTTCCTATTTCTAGTCTCACTGGCACGTGGCACAGGGAGTAATCCCGAGATTACAACCCTCGAGGTCCTGTCTTTTATCTTTCTGCCTAGCTCCCTGAACTCCTGCTGCAGGACCTCATGCCCCTTCCTGCCTATGTCGTTAGTACCAATATGTACAACGACCTCTGCCTGTTTGCCCTCCCCCTTGAGGATTCCCTCTACCCGTTCGGAGACATCCTGGACCCTGGCACCAGGGAGGCAACATACCATCCTGGAGTCTCTTTCACATCCACAGAAGCGCCTATCTGTGCCCCTGACTATAGAGTCCCCTATTACTATTACTCTTCTGCGCTTTGGCCCTCCCTTCTGAACATCAGAGCCAGCCGTGGTGCCACTGCTCTGGCTGCTGCTGTTTTCCCCTGATAGGCTACCCCCCCGACAGTATCCAAAGGGGTATACCTGTTCGAGAGGGGGACAACCACAGGGGATTCCTGCACTGACTGCCTGCCCTTTCTGGTGGTCACCCATTTCTCTGCCTGCACCTTGGGTGTGACCACATTTACATAACTGCGATCTATGACGCTTTTTCCCACCTGCATGCTCCTAAGTGCATCCAATTGCCGCTCCAACCGAACCATGCGGTCTGTGAGGAGCTCCAGTTGGGTGCACTTTCTGCAGATGAAGCCATCCGGGACGCTGGAAGCCTCCCGGACCTGCCACATCTCACAGTCAGAGCACAGCACCCCTCTAACTGACATTGCGTCAATTAATTAAAACTTTTTAAAATACTTTTTTTTTTATTTCAAAGTTACTGTCAACTATCTGTTTCCTAGCACTAGATTTCTAATAGAAATGCGATAGCTAACTATAATACTCTCCGATCTCTGGCTTAGATATCCTCTAAATTATAATTAAGTTATTATGTTTAATTAGTTCCCAAATACTCAAATTTTTTTTAAATTTAGGTTAGAATCCCAACCAGCCACTCAGGTCACAGCTTTTCTGTGATGTCACTTTAGTTCCCCCCCGACACACACAATTTGAAAAAAGGTATAAAAGTAAAAATAACTTACTTATAAGTGTCTGAGATGTTCTCAGGTTCTCTTGCTGACAGAGACTGCTCCTCCACCTTCGATCCTTGACCTGCACAATGCTAATAATATAATAATATAATATGGCACTTACCTCACACCAATGGGTCTTATTATTAGGTTAGAGGAGGAGGGCGGGTGGGAGACACTACATGTGTAGTGTCTCAGGTTTCCTCTCCACCAGAAATTATTGGTTGGGGGGGGGGACTTGCCAGAGGTCGAACTTCCGGTTCCCGCCTTATATAAAAACAAATAAAACAGAAAAGAAGAACAGACACGGGACCAGGCAAGGCTTTTTAAATACACTACTCACCTCCAAGAAGGCCCCTGCGCACCGCTGCCGCCGAAATCCAAAGGGCTGCTCCTGTAAAGGTAAGGCTTTTTAAATACACTACTCACCTCCAAGAAGGCCCCTGCGCACCGCTGCCGCCGAAATCCAAAGGGCTGCTCCTGTAAAGGTAAGGCTTTTAAATACACTACTCACCTCCCAGAAGGCCCCTGCGCACCGCTGCCGCCGAAATCCAAAGGGCTGCTCCTGTAAAGGTAAGGCTTTTAAATACACTACTCACCTCCAAGAAAGCCCCTGCGCACCGCTGCCGCCGAAATCCGAAGGGCTGCTCCTGTAAAGGTAAGAGCTTTTAAACTAAATTTCCTGCTTTCTCTCTACCTCCCTTTTTAAACAGGCGTGCTACCTTAGCTACCCTCTGCTCCAGAGTCTATAGAATCCTGGAAGGTGACCACCAATGCAGTCACTATTTCTAGATGCACTCCCTTAAATACCCTGGGATGTAGATTATCCACCCTTGGGATTTGCCAGCCTCCAATCCCATCAATTTCCCCAACATGGTTTTCCCAATGATATGGATCTCCTTCAATTCCTCCCTCTCATTCCATTTTTGTGTTCCTCAAAGTTTCTGCTATCTGGGGCGGGATTCTCTCAGCCCGGGGCTGGGCCGGAGAATCCCCGCGACCGGCGCAAATCGCGCCACGCCTCTCCGACACCGGCATGCGGAGAATCGGTGCCATTGGCGCCAGCGTGGTTGGCATGGCGCCGGTCAGGGGGCCGCTCTACGCAGCCCCCCGACGATTCTCGTCTCGGGATGGGCTGAGCGGCCGTCGTAACAGAAACACGTCCTGCCGGCGCCGTCCGCACCTGCACTCAGCCAGCGGGAACTCGGCATGGAAGGGTCGGGGGCGGCCTGTGCGGGGGGAGGGGGGTCCAACCCTGGGGGGGGGGGGGGACCTCCGATGTGGCCTGGCCCGCGATCAGGGCACACCAATCGGCGGACCGGCCTTTCTGGCTGGGGGTCTCGATTCGTCCGCGCCGGCCCCTGTAGCCCTATGGCATGTTGCATCGGCGCGTTGCAGGAAGCCACTGCACATGCGTGAACCGCTCCAGTGTCGTGCTGCCCCACGTAGGGGCCAGAATTGCTGATCATGAAGTTGTGTTGACGCCGTCGAGATACGCGACGGCGTTTCCGACAGCGTCAACACTTAGCCTCAGGATCATAGAATCCCACCCCTGAATGGTGTCCTGATTAGCAACTTGTTAGCAACTAAACACGGTGGGCCCCGATCGCGGGCCACGCCACCGTGGGGGCACCTCCCGGGGCCAGATCCCTCCGCGACCCCCCTGAGTACCCCGGAGGCCGCTCGCGCCGCCAGGTCCCGCCGGTAAGGACCTACTCCAATTTACACCGGCGGGACTGGAAAAAAACGGGTGGGACTTCGGCCTATCGCGGGCCGGAGAATTCAGACGGCCCCGGGGCCCATTGAATCGCGGCCGTCCCAGCCATTCTCCGAGACGGGCGGCGCGATTCACGCCGGGCCGATTCTTGGGGGGGCCAGAGAATTTGGAGGATGGTGGGGACGGGATTCACGCCGACCCCCGGCGATTCTCCGACCCGGCAAGGTGTCGGAGAATCCCGCCCTGTTGTTTTTCGTGGCCAATTTGTATGATTCTTCCTTGGATCGAATACTATCTCTAATTTCCTTTGTAAGCCATGGCTTGGCCACCTTTCCCGTTGCACTTTTGTGCCAGACAGGAATAAACAATTGCTGCAGTTCCCCCATCCGCACCTTGAAGGTTTGCCGTTGCTTATCCACTATCATCCCTTTAAGTAACGTTCCCCAGTCAATCAAAGCCAACTCTATCCATCTCAATACACTACCCCGAATTCAATGTGCTTTAATTCTGCACAATAACCTCTTCTGTGGGTGGGCTGGACAGGGGTGTGGACATGGTTAGAGTGCTCTTTCCAAGGGTCGGGGCAGACTCAATGGGCCGATGGGCACTGTATTAACTCTACGAATCCCTTTGTCAGGAATTAACGCCATTCACAGCCAATTCTGGGGCGACATTCTCCCGAAACGGCGCAAGGTCCGCCGACTGGCGCCCAAAACGGCGCCAATCAGACGGGCATCGCACCGCCCCAAAGGTGCGGAATGCTCCGCATCTTTGGGGGCCGAGCCCCAACATTGAGGGGCTAGGCCGATGCCGGAGGAATTTCCGCCCCGCCAGCTGGCGGAAACGGCCTTTGGTGCCCCGCCAGCTGGCGCGGAAATAACATCTCGGGGCGGTGCATGCGCGTGAGTGTCAGCGGCCGCTGACAGTTTCCCGCGCATGCACAGTGGAGGGAGTCTCTTCCACCTCCGCCATGGTGGAGACCGTGGCGGAGGCGGAGGGGAAAGAGTGCCCCCACGGCACAGGCCCGCCCGCGGATCGGTGGGCCCCGATCGCGGGCCAGGCCACCGTGGGGGCATCCCCCCGGGGCCAGATCGCCCCGCAACCTCCCCAGGACCCCGGAGCCCGCCCACGCCGCCTTGTCCCACTGTTCAAACGGTGGTTTAATCTGCGCCGGCGGGACAGGCAATTTATCGGCGGGACTTCGGCCCATCCGGGCCGGAGAATCGAGCGGGGGGACCCGCCAACCGGCGCGGCGCGATTCCCGCCCCCACCGAATATCCGGTGCCGGAGAATTCGGCAACCGGCGGGGGAGGGATTCACGGCAGCCCCCGGCGATTCTCCAACCCGGCGGGGGGTCGGAGAATGACGCCCCTGGTCTCAATCTGATCCCCTGATCCTGTTGTGTCCATCGCTCCATTTATATTAAACAGCTGTGTGTTCAGCAGCTGATAGATGACAGCTCAGAGACAGTTCAATGTTATTCTACTGTTTTACTCTGAGACCAGCTGACCTTCAATAATCTGTTTAAAGCTTCTAGTTAAACGGAACAACACAGACATGTTAACATTTTCTTTCAAAAAGAAATTGCCTCTGGCAGCTAATTAAAACCTGAACTCCCAAACAGCTCCTAATCTGTGGGCCCGCAACTCTCCCTTTGATGCTCAGTTCTGCTTCCAGACCACATTTGACTAATAGTGATCCGTTCCTGCAATAATTAATTTCTAATTGTGTTAACCCGGGTCCTACAAAGCATCAGATTTAGTGGAACACTCACTGACCCTCAGATCCTCAAACAGTGTGTGACCAGGAAGATCAGAGACATTAAACTGCACCAAACTTTAACCCTTTCTCACTTTCCCCTTCTGCCTGATCTTGTTGGAGATCAATTGATGTGATTGAACCCAGGCCAGGCCGGCAGATAAAAGACACAATTGCACTCAGTAATCTGGTCATTGATTTCAGGCAGCTCCCTATTGGGGGAATGAGTTGTGCTGATTCACAAAGGGGACAGAGTGTGGAACAGGAACTGACTGTGTCGGGGCCACCATCTCTACTGCTCAGTCTGTCTCTGAGAGGTGGCAATCTCACAGTTAACCAGATTGGCAGCTAACTCCTGTCAGCAAAGACAGAGATGGCGAGGGGGCAATGGGATCAGGCTCAAAGCACAGAGAACTTTCTGGAGCCGAGAGAGAGAGAGAGAGAGCAGCGAGATTGAAGCCCTCATTAAAATGCAGACACAATTCTCCAGATATTGACAGTTCCCCAGCCGAGGATAATTGATTTGGGGGCGGAGAGAGACGGAGTTTCTCTGGCAGTGAGGTTAGACAGTGATATGGAGTTAGTGCCCTGAATTGTACCCTGTGCCCGATTGATGGTTGAAAGTTCCTGTGGGCAGCGTTGACCGTCTCTCGGGGCCTTGTTATTGTTCTATTTACAGCTGAGAATGATCTTACTGCCCCACATCACAGAGTTATTGCTCCATTAGCTGCCTGGCCCCGCACTTTGCCAGTATAACCTTGCTGACTCTGAATATCCAGTCAGCTCATTACAGACCACAATCTATTCAACAAGTCACAGAAAATAAAACCATTCACATTTAAAGGAAGAATCTGACTAATTTTCTCAAATCTCCATCCAGCACATGTTCAAAAACAACAACCTGCATTTATATAGCCCCTTTTACATCCCACAGTGATTCACAAGAGGAAAATGAGGCAAAGAAATTGTGTCTGAGTCACAGATAGATATTGGAACAGGTGACCAAATGCTCAGAGAGGGAGGGTTCATGGAGAAACTTAAAAGAACAGTGATAGAGAGATGGAGAGGGTTAGCAAGGGGATTACAGAGCTCCGAGACCAGGAGGAGAGGGTTTATGCGAAAAAAATCTGGGATGTTCAATGGACCAGAATTGGAGGAGGTTTCAGAAATAGGGAGGGGTGTAGGGGCTGGAGGAGGGCACAGAGATAGGGAGGGGTGTAGAGGCTGGAGGAGGGCACAGAGATAGAGTTATCATAGAATTTGCAGTGCAGAAGGAGGCCATTCGGCCCATCGAGTCTGCACCGGCTCTTGGAAAGAGCACCCTACCCAAGGTCAACACCTCCACCCTATCCCCATAACCCAGTAACCCCACTCAACACTAAGGGCAATTTTGGATGCTAAGGGCAATTTATCATAGCCAATCCATCTAACCTGCACATCTTTGGACTGTGGGAGGAAACCGGAGCACCCGGAGGAAACCCACGCACACACGGGGAGGATGTGCAGACTCCGCACAGACAGTGACCCAAGCCGGAATCGAACCTGGGACCCTGGAGCTGTGAAGCAATTGTGCTGTCCACAATGCTACCATGCTGCCCCAATAGGGAGGGGGTGTAGGGTCTGGAGAGGGTTACAGAGATAGGGAGGGGGTGTAGGGTTGGGAGGAGGTGCAGAGATAGGGAGGGACATAGAGGCTGGTGGAGGTTACAGAGATTGGGAGGGGTGTAGGGTCTGGAGGGTGTTACAGAGATAAGGAGGGGGTATACGTTTGGGAGGGGGTTACAGGGATAAGGAGGGGGTGTAGGGTTGGGAGGGGGTTACAGGGATAGGGAGGGGGTGTAGGTTTGGGAGGGAATTACAGGGATAGGGAGGGGTTGTAGGGTCTGGAGGGGGTTTCAGGGATAGGGAGGGGGTGTAGGGTTGGGAGGGGGTTACAGAGATAGGGAGGGGGTGTAGGGTCTGGAGGGGGTTACAGGGATAGGGAGGGGGTGTAGGGTTGGGAGGGGGTTGCAGAGATAGGGAGGGGGTGTAAGGTCTCGAGGGGGTTGCAGGGATAGGGAGGGGGTGTAGGGTTGGGAGGGGGTTGCAGGGATAGGGAGGGGGTGTAGGGTCTGGAGGGGGTTACAGAGATAGGGAGGGGTTGTAGGGTCTGGAGGGGGTTACAGGGATAGGGAGGCGGTGTAGGGTTGGGAGGGTGTTACAGGGATAGGGAGGGGGTGTAGGATCTGGAGGGGGTTACAGAGATAGGGAGGGGTTGTAGGGTCTGGAGGGGGTTACAGGGATAGGGAGGGGGTGTAGGGTTGGGAGGGGGTTGCAGGGATAGGGAGGGTTGTAGGGTTGGGAGGGGGTTGCAGGGATAGGGAGGGGTGTAGGGTTGGGATGACATAAGGATTCCTTCAATCTCTCTTCACTGAAGCCGTTCTCTTCATTCGAGCAGTTTATGTGTAACAATCCGATGGCCTCCAGCTACACAGTGAGCAGCTGGCTGCAGGAATCTGGGAGTTTAATATAAAATTGAAGTGTTGTGATGTCTGGAGCCACAGGAATAAATGGCTCAAGCTGCTGTTTATTGGTTTATTACAATCTGGAAGATCGTCCTGGTAACAACACACAGACAGTAAAGATATAATGTAGCTCGGAATCAATCAGAACAGAAAGAACATTCCGGAAGATGAGATCGATGGCTTTGTGCATTCTTAGAAATATCGAATCGTACAGCACAGAGAGAGTCCACTCGGCCTATCGCGCCCGTGCTGGCCCTGTGAATGGACAATCCTTTTATAACCGCAGTTCCCCCTTCCTCCCAAACCCTGGTTCCTTCCCCATTATCCTGGGAAGATTCCCTTTCCCAGTATTTATCCAATCCCTTTGGAAAGTTATTATTGAATCTTTCGGGCAGCACCTTCCAGATCACAACAACTCGCTGTGTATAAAACATCCTCCTCATCTCCCCCTCTGCCTCACAACAACTCGCTGTGTAAAAAACATCCTCCTCATCTCCCCCTCTGCCTCACAACAACTCGCTGTGTAAAAAACATCCTCCTCATCTCCCCCTCTGCCTCACAACAACTCGCTGTGTAAAAAACATCCTCCTCATCTCCCCCTCTGCCTCACAACAACTCGTTGTGTAAAAAACATCCTCCTCATCTCCCCCTCTGCCTCACAACAACTCGCTGTGTAAAAAACAGCCTCCTCATCTCCCCCTCTGCTTCTTTTCCCGATTCTCTTCAATCTGTGTCCCTCTGGTTACCCTCCCTCCTGTCACTGAAACACTTTCTCCTCATTTACTCCATCAAAACTCTTCCTGATTTTGTTATGTGGAGAGAACAGACAAACTGGGATTGTTCTCCCTCGAGCAGGGAATGATAAACGGAGATTTAATAGAGGTTCAAAATCAGGAAGGTGAGAATTATTCTATCAATAATGTAATGCTAATGATGATGACCCAATCCACTGACTGTGCGAATAGACAGGGCGGCACGGTAGCACAGTGGTTAGCACTGTTGCTTCACAGCTCCAGGGTCCCGGGTTCGATTCCCCGCTGGGTCACTGTCTGTGTGGAGTCTGCACGTTCTCCCCGTGTCTGCGTGGGCCTGTTGTAAGTCAATTAAAGCCATAGTTAATTCACTCTGCGTTTTCCGTCTTAATAGATGACATATCACTCCGGGTGCTCCGATTCCTCCCACAAGTCCCGAAAGACGTGCTGTTAGGTGAATTGGACATTCTGAATTCTCCCTCTGTGTACCCAAACAGGGGCCGGAATGTGGTGACTAGGGGATTTTCAGAGTAACTTCATTGCAGTGTTAATGTAAACCTACTTGTGACACTAATAAAGATTATATTATTTTCATTATTAGATTACCCCCAACTCCATAAACCGTTATCAGATCCACCAACCTTTCCTGTGTCACCTCATTTTGAAATTCCAAACCTACCATCTCCACCGTTTCCGCTTTCTCCTTCCCGTTTGTTACATCCTCAAAAAACTGGACTGGATTTGACAAATCTGATGAACATTTCACAAAACCCTGCTGTCTCTGCCGAATCATATTATCATTAAGAAACATAAACTATGGTTGGATTGTGGCTCCTGGAGGCTCTGTGAGGGAGGGACACGTGTAGAGATTGAAGTCGAGATCTATTAACTGAACGAGTCTCAGAAATATCAAGTGTTCCTCAGAGAAAATGGTTAATAATCCATTTCACTCACAAGTGTCTCCTTATTCAGTGAGGACGAGGAGCTGGTGGAGTTTCTCCGAGACAGAGAGAAGGTGGGAATGGAAGGGAAGTGCTGGGTGATCAAAGACAGAGTGAAGGAAGAGGTTTAAAGAATGAGTTTGGAAAGATCTCCGAGTGTCTGGGATGGGGAGGATGTGATTGGTTTATCCCAGGAAGGGTGAGTAACCAAGCTCCCAATGACTGCTCTCCATATTGTCATCTCTCCCACTCCGGCACAGGGGGATCCCAATCCCGAAAGCTCTATCTCCCACTCCGGCACAGGAAGATCCCAATCCCTAAAGCTCTGTCTCCACTCCGGCACAAGGAGATCCCAATCCCTAAAGCTCTGTCTCCCACTCCGGCACAGGGAGATCCCAATCCCTAAAGCTCTGTCTCCCACTCCGGCACAGGGAGATCCCAATCCTGAAAGCTCTATCTCCCACTCCGGCACAGGGAGATCCCAATCCCTAAAGCCCTGTCTCCCACTCCGGCACAGGGAGATCCCAATCCCTAAAGCTCTGTCTCCCACTCCGACACAGGGAGATCCCAATCCCTAAAGCTCTGTCTCCCACTCCGGCACAGGGAGATCCCAATCCCGAAAGCTCTGTCTCCCTCTCCGGCACAGGGAGATCCCAATCCCGAAAGCTCTGTCTCCCACTCCGGCACAGGGAGATCCCAATCCCGAAAGCCCCGTCTCCCACTCCGGCACAAGGAGATCCCAATCCCGAAAGCCCCGTCTCCACTCCGGCACAGGAAGATCCCAATCTCTAAAGCTCTGTCTCCCACTCCGACACAGGGAGATCCCAATCCCTAAAGCTCTGTCTCCCACTCCGGCACAGGGAGATCCCAATCCCTAAAGCTCTGTCTCCCACTCCGACACAGGGAGATCCCAATCCCGAAAGCTCTGTCTCCCACTCCGGCACAGGGAGATCCCAATCCTGGTGACAGAATCTATTGAAATGATTGGGGTTGAGCTCAGGATTAGGGGAGCTGTGTTGTGACCATCACAGGAATTGCTGTGTTCAGGAGTTTAACCCCAGCATTGTTCGAAAGAAAGAAGTTGCATTTAAATAGCACCTTTCACCACCTCAGGATGTCCCAATGTACATTCCAGCCAATGACGTACTTTTGAAGTGCAGTCACTGTTGTAATGTGGGAAACTTGGCAGCCAATCTGCACAGCAAGATCCCACACACAGCGAGGTGGTATTGAGCAGATCATCGTGTTTTGAGGTGTTAATTGAGGGATAAATATTTTCCAGGACATGGGGGAATTCCCTGATCTTCGAGATGGTTTCCCTGGGATCCTTTACAACACCTGGAGGACCGGCTGTACAACTGACACTGGGCTGCAGTATCTCTCAAATTGGACACTGAGTGACATTAAATCCAATCCAGTGACTCCTCACAGATGAGGAATATTTAACCCGGTCAGTTTCACTGAATGTTTCTGAAGAGAGGGCTAGCAGCTACCTGGAGGGCAGAAGGGCCTCAGTGTGGGGTGGGAATGTTTGAGATTCCTGAGACAGGGACAGAGCTTCGGGGGAACAGGTGAGAATTGATGAAGCTCTGCAGACAGAGACTGGAGGACAGTGAGACAGACACAGAGACTGAAATCCTTCAGGATCTCTGCTGAGTGGAGGCAGTGGGAGGGGAAGATACTGGGTGACCAGACGAGGGAGAAAGGAAGTGAAAGATATGTAGATAGGGTGAGACGGAGAGGGGGTGGGGGTGGTTCATGGGGAACATAGAAAACAGGAGCAGGAGGAGTCCATTCGGCCCTCTAGCCTGCTCTGCATTTCATTCTGATCATGGCTGATCATCCAACTCAATAACCTAATCCCGCTTCCCCCCCAAATCCTTCGACTGCCTTCGCCCTGAGTGCCAAATCTGGCTGCTTCTTGAAAACGTACAGGGCAGGATTCTCCCTTTGAGAGTCTAGGTATTGACGGCGGGACTGAATTGGGAGTGTTTCCCTGTCCCGCTGGGGGTGCCAGTCCCGGAACCAGTCAGGAATAGGCGAGCACTCTGCCCATTTGCAGTTCCAATTGACGCCAATGTCGGACCCGCTGGGGCCGGAATTGGCACGGGAGAGTTGGACAAGCTGGAGCTGCAGATAATCACTCTGCTCCCCACAGACTCCCATTGCAGCCGAGACGATAACTCCACGAACAGCGTCCCGTGCAGATGCTGAGCTGGAAATGTCGCTGGATGCCGTGGAGGAGACGCGGCATACCCTTTTCACCAGGGTGGGCAGGAGGCTGCCTCCCGCCAATGTCAACCCGGCCTGGACGGAGGTGGCACAGGCGGTGAGCACCGTGGGCCCCACCGTGAGGACCAGCCTGAGGTGCTGCAAGAAGCTGAACAACCTCCACAGGGAGACCCGGGTGAGTCACCACCGCTGTGCCCCTGGCAGCACCCCTGTCCCACACCCCCCCAACCCCCACCCCAACACCCGCACACCCCCACACACACCCCTCCCCACCCCCCACCCCCAGCAATGCAGCCCCCACCAGGCGGACCGGCAGGCAGTGCTCTGCGAGGATGGGCAGCTCCCCAGATAGCCAGGGTGAGTCACCACGTCTGTGCACCTGGCAGCACCCCCGACCCACCCCCCAACCCCCCAGAGAGTGATCGAAACCCAGCCGCTGGCGGCCCCCTACCCCGCACCCTGCACCACACACTAATCCCCGGATTCTGACTCTCGGGGAACAGAAGGCATGGACCTGGTCAGCGGGGTGGGAGAGCGGGCAGTCGCCAGGCAGGGGACGGGACGGACAACCAAGCGAACCCCCAGTGCGTTGTGATGTCCCCAGTGCACGTGAGACACCCCTCCCCCCACACCACCCCTCCCCCTCCTCCACCCCTCCCCCTCCTCCACCCCTCCCCCTCCACCTCCCCTCCCCTCCACCACCCCTCCCCCTACACCACCCCTCCCCCTCCTCCACCCCTCCCCCACACCACCCCTCCCCCTCCTCCACCCCTCCCCCTTCACCTCCCCTCCCCTCCACCACCCCTCCCCCACACCACCCCTCCCCCTCCTCCAACCCTCCCACACCACCCTTCCCACTACACCACCCCTCCCCCTCCTCCACCCCTCCCCCTCCTCCACCCCTCCCCCTCCACCTCCCCTCCCCTCCACCACCCCTCCCCCTACACCACCCCTCCCCTCCACCACCCCTCCCCCCCCCGCCACCCCTCCCCCCCACACCACCCCTCCCACTACACCACCCCTCCCCCTCCTCCACCCCTCCCCCTCCACCTCCCCTCCCCTCCACCACCCCTCCCCCTCCACCACCCCTCCCCTACACCACCCCTCCCCCACCTACACCACCCCTCCCTTCCACCACCCCTCCCCCACCTACACCACCCCTCCCCCTCCACCACCCCTCCCCTCCTCCAACCCTCCCCACACCACCCCTCCCCTCCACCACCCCTCCCGCTACACCACCCCTCCCCTCCTCCACTCCTCCCCCCTCCACCGCCCCTCCCCCTACACTACCCCTCCCCTCCACCACCCCTCCCCTGCACCACCCCTCCCCCTCCACCTCCCCTCCCCTCCACCACCCCCCCTCCCTCCACCACCCTCCCCCTCCACCACCCCTCTCCCTCCACCACCCCTCCCAAACCTACACCACCCCACTCCATCACAGCTGTCTCCAACACCCTCCACCAGGAGAGGGACCCTCACCTCGGTTGGGTAGGTTAGTGCCAAGGCTCCTGTCACGCTATCTAGTGCGCACTTCACACAGGCCGCAATGCCTCAGGAGGAGGTTGGAGCTCCCGAGGGGGCGGACTGGCAGGCGGTGGCCCGGCCCTTGGATCTGGCTGCCGCCCAGACGTGTCTCAGTCTTCTGCAAAGGGCGGTCCCATCGATTCTGGAGATGCAGCCACTGAGCCGGGGACTACATGAGGGGGTGTCACCAACCATCCAGGGCTGTGGGTGCCGTTGGAGGGTCCAACCGCCTGTTGGGGCAGGAGGCGGTGCCGACAATCTGTGCCACCCAGGCCAACAACGAAGGGGTGGCAACCAGGGTGGAATGCTTGTGCTGGGGGGCTGGGAGGCCGTTGATGTGGGTATTGGGGGTGGACACAGGGCACACAGTCCGACGTTCCACCTCGGTCACCCTCGGAGGCGGCAGGGGAGAGTGCCACAGATGTGGGGCGGCCATGTGGTAGGGCCAACACTCCCACAACCAGCCCCCCACCCAGAACCCCATTCCCACCCCCTGCCTCCCCAGAGGGTCTATGGGCTGGTGGGATGGAATGGGCAGCACGAATGAGGGGTCACCCCTGGCAGACAGTGGAATGAGATACTGAAGCAAGGAGTCAGACTTTGCCAATCGATGCGGAGCAGCAGAGTGTCATGATACGCAGACACACACATAATGATATACAGGCAGGCACAGCCAAGCAGCTAATGGACACAGGGAACAGGACAGGACCAATAAGCAGGCAGGACACTCAGGGGTGGGATCTGACTATAAAAGACACGAGGCTCTCACACTCCGCCTCTTTCCAATGACGAACATCTAGAGAGTCAGTCAACGGTGTTGTTACAATCTCACACCTCTACCACGTGGCTAAGAGCTAGTCTGGTTCAGTCAGACAGAATCACCACACTTAGGTTAGCAGAGAGTTGAACTCATTGAGAACTGTGCTAACTGTGCTACTGGTTCAATAAACCTGATTGAACTAACTTCAAGGTCTGGAGTATCTTTCTGATCTAATCTGCATCCAGTTGCAGCCAGTGTTAGACCAGTGTACCTAACACGAAAACCTGGTGACACTCTGCTGAGTATTACCTGAGACTTACCTTCCGGGAGCAGAGAGGAGCGAACCTTCGCGGGACACTGCATGGGACACTGCACGGGACACTGCGCGGGACACCCCTCTCTCTCCTCTCTCTCTCCTCTCTCCCCTCTCTTTTCTCTCTCTCCTCTCTCATAATATGCACCAGTATATCATGGTGCAGACACACCCACACACTGATGGACACACAGCGGGACCAATCAACACACACAACACTGCAGCCAATCACCAGTTAGAGCACACGCACTATAAAGACAGGGAGCATCAGAGTTCCCGCTCATTCGAGCTGCAGCTTCCTCGTAGGTCAGAGCTAACAGCCTGCAACACAGACATTCACCATGTGCTGAGTGCGTCGACTGGTTAGGACAAGGCAAAGGTCTTTAGTTAAAGCTAGTATCGTATTAACCCACAGTGAGAGTATGTTAAACTGTTAATGACTCGATAAAATAGTGTTGCACTATTTCAAGTGTTGGTGACCTGTATGTGTTGCACGGATCCAGAGCGCCCAACACAACACTCTCTCTCTCTCTCTCCTCTCTCTCCTCTCCTCGCTCTCCTCTCTCCCCTCTCTCTCACCTCTCTCTCCTCTCTCTCCTCTCTCTCTCACTCCTCTCTCTCTCCTCTCTCTCTCTCTCTCCCCTCTCCCCCTCTCTCCTCTCTCTCTCTCCTCTCGCCACCTCTCCTCTCTCTCCCCTCTCTCTACTCTCTCTCTCACTCCTCTCTCTCCTCTCTCTCTCCTCTCTCTCCTCTCTCTCTCCTCGCTCTCTCCTCTTTTCCCTCTCGCTCTCTCTCCTCTCTCTCACTCTCCTCTCTCCTCTCTCTCTCTCCCTCTCTCCTCTCTCTCCCCTCTCTCTCTCCTACCTCTCTCCTCTCTCTCTCCTCTCTCTCCTCTCTCTCTCCTCTCTCCTCTCTCCTCTCTCTCCTCTCTCTCCTCTCTGTCTCCTCTCTCTCTCTCCTCTTTCTCCCCTCTCTCTCCTCTCTCTCTCACTCCTCTCTCTCCTCTCTCGCTCCTCTCTCCTCTCTCTCTACTCTCTCCTCTCTCTCTCCTCTCTCTCTCCTTACTCTCTCGCCTCTCTCTCTCCTCTCTCTCACTACTCCCTCTCTATCTCCTCTCTCTCGCTCCTCTCTCCACACTCTCTCTCCTCTCTCCCTGTCATATTATACACCAGTATATTGTGCAGACACACCCACACACTGATGGACATGCAGTGGGACCAATCCGCATACACAACACCGCAGCCAATCACCAGTGAGAGCACACGCACTATAAAGACAGGGGACAGGAGAGTTCCCGCTCATTCTAGTAGCAGCTAGCTAGGAGCACAAAGCTCACAGCCTGCAACACAGACATTCACCATGTGCTGAGTGCATCACCTGGTTAGGACTAGGCAAGAGTCAACAGTTAAAGCTGGTATTGCATTTCCCCACAGTTCAAGTATGTTAATATAATTAACCTGATAATAAAATAGAGTTGCACCATTTCCAGTGTTGGTGACCTGTTTGTGATCCAGAACACCCAACACATCACTCCCCTCCCTCCTCTCTCTTCTCTCTCTCTCCTCTCTCTCTCTCCTCTCTCTTCTCGCTCTCCTCTCTCTCCTCTCTCCCCCTCTCTCACCTCTCTCTTTCCTCTCTCCTCTCGCCTCTCTCTCCTTTCTCCTCTATCTCCTCTCTCTCTCTCTCTCCTCTCTCACTCCTCTCTCTCTC